>NW_025920119.1:4996862-5016062 GCF_902686445.1 Sciurus carolinensis
ACTAACATAATTTTTTTTTATTGTAAACAAATGGGAACATAAAATTTTAATTCAAAGAAATGCTTTGTAAGTCATGATGATATCTGGGAGATCTTACTCAGCTACCATCTTACTCTACTTCTGGAATATCTATTGTAATTGGAAGATTCAATGTCTTTTATACAATTTCTGCATAGTAATCAGGACTTCTCTGAACGTTTAACTTGCCACCAATTTGTCAGTGTACAAGTGTTCATTCTCAAGGAAGTATGGAATAAAGTTTTCTGAGACTCCTAATCTCTTGAGGAATCACATCTATTATGCAAGAATATCTGTTTAAAAGGTTTAATGAAAGACCATAAGTAAATACAATACATAAACACAATTTTATTTCCTCCTTGGGAATGAGCCAAGATTGACACAAAGTAGTTCAGGGTTAATCTTCAGGACAGTTCTGAGAGACTAACAGAAGTCTCCTCCACAACATTATGTGGAAAGTATAAAGCTTTAGTAGAATAAACATAATTGAAATGCCATCTTCTTAATAGGTTTAGAACAGAACAAAATATCACAAGCTTCTTTTCTGTTTTTCCACTAGTGCCTGGAGATGATACATAAAAATGTGCAGGTCTCTGAAGATCATTTTCAAGTGAAATTTAACATGGATAGAAGAGTATCAAGCAGAATTTAAGAGCAGGAATGCAATTTTTATGAACTTAATATGTCATCATTTCTTTCAAACCAAGTTGCTCATTTTCTGCTGCATAGATTTCATTCTGACCTTAATAAGAAAATAGCAATTCCTGTGTGTGTTTTTTTCTTCTCTGAAGCTATAATATAAAATAGCATAAATAAAGCTCTTTTGACAGATGAACAACACAATTTTGTAACAAGATGAAATAAAAAAAAAAAAGACTGAATAGCTGATAAAAGATGAGTTGGACTGGGAGGATTGATCTCAGAGCTGAAGGCAGCAGTAGAGATTAGATGCTTATTAACTTTTCAGCAAGCATGGTGACTCATTCTACATAATGAAGTTTGTGATATAAATGGAAAGCTTTCTATCTTCACTGAAAGCAAATAAGCAGGTATTTTGTGGACAGGAAGTTAATGTTATCTCGCAGTTGTTTCTGAGCAAGAGCACATAACAGAGCAGGTTTGAAAAGAATTTCACTTTTATAACATCAGGTGCTGAAGGTATTAGAACAGGTCACTTCTGTAAAGTATGAGGGAATATTAGTTATAAATGTGCAGTGCCTAAAAATATATTCAGTCTGCTCTGCAGGGTGAATGCAATACAGGATCACCTCAAATTACTAATTTTCATTTACTCCAAATGATACTCAGACCACCAAGCCAAATTCAAAAAGTTAAATAATAAAGACAAACAGGGTGAGGGAGGATTAGTGAGACTCATAATAGACAACTAACCAAAATTATAGAGTCAAAATACCTGTATGTGAACACAATTTGCTTCATAATTTATAAATCAGCAAGTTTGGATTACTTTATACAAAAAAGTCTCAGAGGTCCATATTAACTGTTTGGGAGAAATATCATAGCAGAGAAAGGCAAATGAGAGAGAAAGGTAAAACATTGCTTGCTTTACATGACGTTAAAATATAAGAGAAGGTCAAGTGATTATTGGGAGTATTATCAAAATGAGATGGGCTAGAACATAAAATGTCAAAATTCTTGAAATGTGGGTTAATGCAAGTGAGAATTGTTCTATTCCTTTTACAAGTACCTATGAGGAGACAGGATGGTTAGCATGTATACAGAAAGTCCACCATATCTGGGCTGTCAGATCTTGGGAAGTGTATAATTTTCCATAATGGATCGCTAGGTACTGATCATCTGACTTTAAGGATTTGGGTAATCATTCCTACAGCCTTACTTGCACCAGAAACAAACTTATGTAGCCTCTCTTCTTGACCTAAATATCATTGACCCACTTGCCTGACCCTTTGTCTCCTGGGTCATGGTTTCTGCCTCATTACTCATTCCTGCAACTAAATTAAAACTTGTGATTCCCTTCATCCTGCCCAAATATAACAGAACTAATGGAGATTAAATTATGAGAAACCAATTTTGACCTCCATCTACAAAAATCCTTCAAAGCAATATAACAATTTAATTTCTTGATTAAGCAATTAATTAGAAAAGTGTAAGAATAAGTAGAAAAGTAAAAGAAAAAGGTGTTCAAAATAACATAAATCTTTTGCTGAATTAGAAATTTGTTTTAGCAAGAATTCAATTATAAATTAAATGGCACTACCATTTAATAGGTATAAAAGCTACTTCTTAGAAATCCTTTGACCAATGCTATTGATAGGTATATACTGGCTGTATCACAACCTGAAATTTAGTGTGCCTAGAACTTAGTAAATTATAAAAGCAGATTAGTCTAATAAATGATTAAGTCATTTCCTCCAAACTTTTTATTTTAGAGCTGAAAAAGCAGAGTCTTAGAGATAGAATAGCTTGCCAAATCACAAGGTAATTACTAACAAAAGTCATAAAACTTTAGAATCTAGGTATTCAGGTGCTTATTTTGTTACAAATAAAACAAAATATTTATTTTACTGACTGGAATAGTTATTCTCAAATCTGGCTGATTATTAGTATAACCAACACTTGGGCACTACTGAAGGAAATTAAATTCAGAATCTCTGGGGGTAATGTGATCACACATATGTTTTAAACTTCTTCTCAAGTGATGCAATGTAGCGAGATATGACTGAATTACATTGGACCATTAAAAATTCCATTATAAAATATTGCAATTCCTTTATCTCAGGACTAGAGCACTGTTTTACCCAAGGTAATTTTAAAAAAAAAAAATTATGATCAATTTAATGATTAGCATAGAAATGCCACATATATGTTTTCAAAGCTCCTGACAAGTACTCAGTTTATACTGTAGAACTTGTATCAAGGAAACAGCCAGTGTTAAGGTACCATGGATCTCATTTTGAAGAAACTCAGAAAATAAACCAATGCTTGTCTAAAGGTTATAGAGCAATGTGGGAACTATTTGAGCTCTAGTGATTACAAGACCAGAAGATTAAAAAATAATCCTGAGGGTGTACTTTAGGAACAATTTCCTCCGAAGATACATGGGAGATTTATGAGTGAGTTGAAATCATTTTTGATCAGAAATAACTTCAACCCAGAAAAAATATTAGGGCAGACAAGAAATGGTGGTAGGGATATTGTCAGAGAGAATATGTTCTTTATTCACATTTTAAAGGCTAACTGTTTACCACTGAAAGAATAAGAACTATTTAGAAAATTAATACAACTAACAGGAAGCCTGGAAATTAACCAGTCAATGTTGTGTGAGGAATAAAATTAGACTCCTAAAACCAAGGTAATCCTTGAACTCAGGGCATACATATCACCCAAATATAGCAAAAGCCTGAAAAACAAATAGTAGAATGAGAGACTACAATTCAATGCTATAATACATAGTCAATGCTAAGGAATTTTTGTGGCTAAATGAATGTTTAGAAAACACGCCCATCCCCAAAACCAAAGGTTGAATGCTTTCTCTGAAATGCGGATGCTGATCCATCATCAGTGGGGAAGGGGAAGAATTTAAGTTCAGTGGATTAGACAAAAAGAAATAAAGGAAAGGGAGGGGGTAGGAAAAGGAAAGACAGTGGAATGAATTTGACATTACTTTCCTATGTACATATATGAATATACCACAGTGAATCTCATCATCACAACAAATTAATTTACAACAAATAAACATTTACAACAAAATAACTATGGTAAATGGCAGAAAGATCAATAGAAGGAAGAGAACAGGGGGTGGGATAAAGGGAGGGAGGAGGGAAAGGAGAGTACTGGGGTCCTAATTAGAATAAGATATATTTCATGCTTGTATAGTTATATCAAAATGAATTCAACTGTCATGTATATCTAAAAAGAACCAATAAAGTAAAAAATTAAAAAAGAAAATAAGTACTTTGGGGATTTCAGAGACAAGGAGAACAAAAGTTCCCAAATGATGGTCAAGGCAAAATCTAAATACCAGAATTTGTAGAAAATAAACAATATTACTTCTCCTAATTTAGTTATTTCTTCAGTGCTTGCTTCTCCAGTCTATTGTCTTATTACTTCCCACTTAATGAAGCTTTTATCCTGGAGGTCGAGAGGGAAAGGAAGCATTAAGAATTGAAAGTGACCTTTCTGATCAAACGTTTGCAGATTTGCACAAAAGATGCATGTGGTGGTCTCTTTATTCACCCCAGAAGAAGACATTTATAGACATCATTCCCTTGCCCCCTTCTAAAAAAAACTTCCTCTGCAATGGGAATGAATTATTGTGAATAATTATAATTCTGATTTATAAAAAGGTATTTATTATTAAACAGCCTCAGAAGTTTGTCTTCTAAAGAAACTTGTAAGAGAAAACAATGGTGAATAGAATGGAATAAAGTGTGTTAGTATCATTATGGGTGCTGTAATGCATGGCTCCTTATTTTCTTATTCATTTATTTAGTCTACAAAAGTAGATTGAATACAATAAATACTACTAGAGCTAAACATGGCACCTCTAAAAATGAAAGTTAAGGTTGATCTGTCACTGAAATGGAGTGATGATATTTGATTAGAAATAGTATAGTCTCAGAACTAAGCAGAATGGAAGGCATACTGTTAATGTTATAGGAGAAATAATATTGTTGAGTGTCCTTCAAACCTGGTCCTTCATCAATTTTTCTTATTTGAGAAAATGGAAACATCTACTCACTTTTTGCATGACAGATAGATAGAATGCAATGTTAACTGTACTTAATTCTTATTCATTAGCAAGTTGTTAGTAATTCAAACTCACACCTTCTATTCTTGCTTTACTACTTAATCTCTCCTATTTCTGCTCTAGTCAAACTTAGTTTCATCCTTTTCCTGCAGTGCTGTAGCACACATCTAACTCTTCATGCATATGCATACTCTTACAGCCACTTCTCTAAAATTAATGAGTGAAATTTCCAAGAAGCAATATTGGCAAATCTTTACCACTGTGCTTACACTTCAAGAGAAAGGAGGTTCTGTTTGTGCAGTTAATTATATCCCTAGCAACTAATGTAGAATCAGACACAAAATAGCTGTGTAATAAATGTTTTGAATGACTAAATAATGTAATTGTAAACTTGGGAGAAATATTTAGATATTTATAAATTTCATGAAATTTAACCGAACTAAAAATTTATTTTGCTTCTTTCAGATCATTGAAGTCACAGTGAGACTTCTGGAACTTAGAGAGTTGAAAAAATAATATTAATGTCTCATAATATGTCATAAATATAAATTTATGCATATATGGAGTCGGGCCTGGGTGGGTCTGAACACCGGAGGCCCTGCTGCAGCATGAACACTGCCACACAAGCACAGCGAGCCAACACCAAGGTGAAGGAAGGCTCGCTGACCTGTCACCCTGCAGCCATCAGACCCAGAAACAGTAGGGAAGCCTGTCTCAGTGGCCTGCCCCTCGCAGCAAGGCAGACATCCAGGACCTCAACCTCCCACTTCTCAACCTTCATTGAGAAAAGGAAGTGGGGCAGAGCTGATTGAATGCCATATGTACTTTGGTACATTTTCAAACCCTAATTAGCATAACTGTGGACCAATCACAGTAACCCAAGTGCTATATGAACCCTTGCCACCATTTTCCAAGCTCATTTGGAGGAAGAATATCTACCTGGAGGTTTGTCGTCAAGGTGCTTGTGTTCTACTCCTGATCGTCAACAAATGCTTATTCTCCTGGTGGTTTGCTTTCTTCAAATTCAAGAGAGAAGAACTTTGGAAGAAAAAGAGGGTGAGTTGCTAGGGTGCCCTGCACCGCAGCATGTCTGGGGAGTGGCGTGCATCTGGTTTCATAGTATTTCTTTTGACCTTCCAGAGGTCAGTATGTGCTGAACATGCCTATACTGACTTTTTACTTTTGGTTTTTTCTTGTTATTGGAAAATGCAAAAGGTGCTTTGTCCTTTTTGTGAAAATTATTTTTTCACAAAAAATTAGTTTTTCACAAAAAGATATATCTGAAATACAGGCTCTTAGATGGCGATGCAAGAAAATTTGAAGTAGTCAGATACTAAGTTCAGGAAGAACAAGAAATAAATGTACGTGGGAGACAAAAAGAACCCACAAACGAATATAGTGTTAAGTCTTGATTTACATGTGCTTGTGTGCTTATACACATAAATGTACACACATTTTTTAATCAGATAATTAAAATTTATTCCAAATATTTTAACTCTAGTTTTATCAGGATTTTTGTGGATTTCCCCTCACAAATTAAAGTATATCTTATTTGTGAATTTAAGCATCTTAAGCCCTGGAATTTGAATTTGTTTCCTTGATCAAAATGGGTTAGTGTGATTGGATGAATTTACTAATGTCTGATGATACTAAAGCACTATAATATTGGCTTATAATTCAGGCTGACAGAGAGTTCATCTGTGACATATTGAAAATGTTAAATTATCTCACAATATTGAGGAGCCTCTTGTGCTATTTTCATGGTGATGGTGATACTAGGTTTAACCTTGGTGTGTAAGAAAAAAGTTTAGATATCCACGTTGAATGATCTGTCTCACCTGTTTCCTGAGGGTCACAGAGCCAGTGATAGTTTATGAGAGGTGAATGTTTGCTGAGGTTCATTACTAGCCTCTGCACAGGCTAAACTTGGGCTTTCCAGACCCCGTCTGGGCTTAGGTCTGCATATTGAATGTCATTCACTTGAAGCTGTTTGCTAATAGTCCCTGTTATTTCTTCTTTGACCAGTTACTTAGCAGATGTTAATTTTTCTAATTTTGTGGTGCTATTTTATATTACTTTATTATTGCCATTGATTACAACAGTTCTACTGTGCTCAGAGCATATAGCTAAATTATTTCAGTGTTTCTAAGTTCTTTAAGACTTCATAACCCAGTATGTGGTCATTTCAGTAAGTGCGCCAAACATACTTGAAATTTAAAAAATGACAAAACATTTAATTATGTAAATTATGTATCAGACAAAAAAACTCTGCTATTGTTAGATATAGTGTTTTGTAAAAATAACTTAAGTTGGTTTGCAATGTTCTTCATATCTTTTAATTTATTGGCAGATTCTTTTGAATATTAATATTTCCAACTATAATTATGGAATATTCTATTTTTTGTTTTCATTCTGTAAAAATGTTTCACTGTATTTGGAAAATAATTAAATATGTAAATCAGGTGTGACTGCTATTGTGTCCTCATGAATTAGCACATTACTATGATGATATATTCTTCATAAATTTGCTATACCTATTGCCTTGAGATCTATTTATCAGACATTACAGTATGCTTACATACACTGAATTCTTGATGCATTTTTCCATTACCTTACTTAGAATTTATTTTCTCTTTATATTTAAAACCTATCACCTGTAGACAGCATATACTTAATGTTTTAAACCCCTCTTCTCAGCTTCTGCCATTAAATTTGCTCTTAATTTGTTAAACTTTAATAAAATTGCTGACATTTTTATTTTGTCTACCATCTTATTAAGTATATCCTACTAAGTACTCTTGCATTTTGTTTCTCTTTTTTCTTATCAAAACTTTTAAAATTTGCATTGGCATTACCTTTAATTTTCCTCTCATCTTTGTAAATAATGATTCTTTGCATTTTTCCAAAAATATTAGGAATTTAATTCTAGGGATTTAATATTTACTTAAATTTTCTAAGTTCATTCACATTTACTATTGTATCATCTTATGTAAAACGTATTCTCACACATACACATATTCTGTTTTTCATAGTTGTCATTTTTATGTCTATATTAGGGAAAAAAACAGTCATACCTCGCTGTTTTATCAGCAGTTATTCTAGCTGTTCTTTACTTTGAAGCATTTCTTAGTAGCTTCAATAACAATTCAGATAAAGTCATGTTTATTGTAGTTGCTTTAAGTATATTGCAACCAATGTATGAATCAGGAATTTTTGGTCAGAATTGTGAACAGAATATGAAGAGCCCATCTCTAGATTTCTGAATTTTTTGCAATGTGTTCCATTGCCTGTTTATGAGGCTCAATTTCTTGTTTCCCTGACCACAAAGATTGTTTCTTACTAGGGGCATAACCATCATCACCTATGTCCCACAAGCTGGACTCAGGGAAGGCAGACTGCAAAATGACTACTTCAAAACTGTCTGCCCAGCTCCTTTGCATGTGTACTCCTTAACAGAGCTTGTCAGTTGTTAAAACTCCTGTAACTTGAGCTGATTCCTTTTTACATTTTGGCCACATCTAATGGTTGTTTGAAGAGTTTAAGCATCCAAAAGGAACTAACTCTATTATTACCAGAAGACAAATGTCATGAAACCAAATATTAATGAGGTATCAATCATTATGTTCTTGTCTCCCATTCTCAGGCCTTACCATTTTATATTCTGATTTGAAATGCTTGTACTGGGAAGTTACAAAATTAGAATTTTTTAAACTCCCTGTTAAGTTCAATAACTAGGGATCAGTATTCATATTTTTATGCTTCTTCTGTATCCCCACATTAAATAGTGATTGTAATTGGGTAAACACTTTATTTTTAAATATTTAGAGGAATTTCAATTTCTAATGTTATAACCAATTATGCAATTCAGTACTTATAATTAAAATACCACATTTCTAAATGATTAAAACAAAACAAAACAATTGCATTCTAATAGACTTACCTTGAATAGAAGAAAAGGTGTACAGAAATTGAACACTTATTGTTCCATAAACAATATTATGTAAGAATGGAGTGCAACATTTTACTATGGATTACCTACTATCTACCATAATTAAATGAGCACATATCAGAAGTCTCATCAATGTGTAAATCATGATGTCATGTGCTCTTATACTTATGTAAATTAACTTCTCTTATCCATAGCCACAAAGATCTAGCTATTTCTCTAGATCATGAAATGTTATTGGTCTGAAGGGAATACAGTCAAAGAATTAGAGGGAGCTTTGTAAATTCATCTATCAATCTTGCTGAAGATAAGAGAATGAATGCTTTTCTGTCAAAGTATTCTAGAATGAAAACTTGTGTGTGCCACATATTAAAGGCCAAGATGAGATAAAATTTAATTATGTAAATTATGTATCAGAGTATGGAATTGCTGTATTCTACTTGAGAGAATTAGAAGATGAACAAGCTCTCTTTTGCACATCATCTCAAAAGCCCAAATTAAATGACAACACTACTAAGAATGACTCCTTAGAAAACACTACCTCTAAATGTCACATAGGATCTTAGACCCAAAAGGCCTGAAACCTTCAAGGGTAGAAGAACAAAACCATAAATATTCTGGAATCAAACTTATTTTTTATGTATACATAATATTTCCTCTGTAATTAAAAACAAGACTGAAAGGATAAATTTCTCTCCTTGAACAGCTTCTTTTCCACACAAAGCATGTCTGTGGCATGTTACCAAAGAATAATCAGAGCTCTCAAATATGCTTACACTTTATTTATAGCATGCTGTTGATGTATCAGTCAAAATAAGTAAATGCCCTACCAGTTAGAGTGACTTTAATCCCTCAGGTTATCATTAATTATTGTATTAAAAAATTGTTTTAACCACTTTACTTTTGTCTGTGAAATAAGATTTTTTTTACTATGACATTGGGCTTTTACAGAATCATAGTTTCAGTGTCCATATATTTGTTTTTCTTTTTTACTTATATACCATAATAAATTTTGGTAATTATCCTATTTAGCAAAATGCTTCCAAACATTGACTTCGTATAATACTCCATCATCCTAATTAAGTGCAAAATTATAAGGTACCTGTCTAATTAAAAATATTTTAGATGATAATAAAGAATTTTTTTACAGAAATTTCCGTGAGTAATAAGTACCTTCTGTTATTCAACAGTTCTCTCCCTACCCACCCAACAAAGAGAAGCACGAGTCATTCAAGAATTTTCAAAGGCTTTCAGTGAAACCAAATTCAAGTCCAGAGAAGTACTATTTGAAGTGTGGTTTGCTGTGTGTTTCAAGTGCATGATGCTATTGTATGGAAAGGCTATCCAAGAATAGTAGGCTGCCTGGCCTGGAAAACTGAAGGAATTGTAAATTGCTCAGTGCTGCTGCAATTGAGGGAAGTTTTGTGGCAAGACCAAAAAGGTACAATTAAGAGAGTTGGCATTGGTTCATGCAGCAGATCTAGGAATCCAGAGCCAAGACTTTGGCAGTTGTTGTATGTGAAAAGTTCTAAAGAGATGTGTGTGAAAGGGAATGTTTGTCTTGGATAAACAATTCCTGCTCACTCAGGTCTGCTATAACTTTTTGAGAAACATCAAAAGGATCAACCCCAAGTCATCTTCTGGTTGTTTAGAAGAACCAGAGACATATGCTGCTTGCCAATCTGTAGAGGATGATACTGGGTTTTTTCTGATGTGAAGATACTCTGTGGCTCTGGTGCCATAGGCCAATTACTAGATGTCCATGGGGAGCTGGGAAAAGGAGGAAGATCACTTGAGATAGGATTGGAATGGCAAAAATTGGCAGAGAATAGTGACTGTGAATCTGTTACTGCCTCTTCAAATAGGGACCTTGTACTGTGATTGGATGTTCTTTGGGGGATGACTGGATTGGATTTTGATAAATCAGGTGGTGGTGAAGGTGTATCAGTGTTTGATATGCTGAGAATTACCACAATTCCCTAGTCTGAGAGATCTGAAGGTGTATCAATGGTGCTCTGCAGTGGTGTCACTTGGTTCTTATTTTTATAAACTGAATCCATAGATAATTGAAGAAAATTGGAATTTAACTTATACAATTCTTGAAATAATTTCTGTTCATATTTTGGTGTGTATCAACATGAATTTCCTCTTTTGTGATGATTCCTGCCTCATCTCCCCATTCATGTAGGTACATGCAGTCAGGTTTTAGACACTGCATTCTGTAAGAAATAAATACATTTTATTTATTTATTTTTTTTGCACCAAGGATTCCTTAAGAGTTATGCTATCTACCACCACATTGTTGACACACTGTGTAGCTCTTAGAGCATTTTCTGACCAAATATAGGTAGATATAAGCACTGGCACTAGGACCCTGTGAGCCTGTGTATGATGTGCTATTACTGATGACAAACTTAGTGTGTTTTACCAAACTTCCCAAAGTATTCTGGTTGTTTTAAAACCCCTGGGTCAGCTAGGCACTGGGACAGACTTACAACAAAAATGAGATTTTTTTGAGAGCCTATACACTGTCAAATATTTGTGATTTTCTGTTTTCTCTCATTTTGTTCTCATTCTTTCTCCTTTGCAGTTCTTCCTGCGAGAGTGGTTCATGAACGTCTGGATCTTACGGATGTGGCTTTCTATGTGCAGGACAAAGACCATTTTCATCAGTGCAACTTCTAGGTCAACAAAATTGACAAATCCAGTGGCCACAGGTAGGTGCAAGGGAAAAAGTTTATTTCATATATCTCTAGGGCTCCATGCAAAGACTGCATTCCACAGGGTCTTCCTTAGCATCAGGATTTTGAGACATCTTCATGTTTATTCAACAGTGGCAAGTGTTTATACTAATTTATGGGGGAAGGAAATTGAGCACTGAGAGCTAAAATGTAGAACTTTGAAGACCCACCTGCCTTTCCTCACTTTTCCCTTAGTGGACTCCACTCCATGCCATTTTCTTACAAGAGACCACTGAACTAGCATAAGGGGAGAAACTCTTCAGAACCAGGCCACATTGCTTCAGAAGTTCAACATTTATAACTGAGAGACAGTCTCAGCTTTTGGTGGGTTCCACAGCCAGACAGTCACCATCTTACATTAGGGTAAGACTTCCCTTGTACTTATTTTTTTGAGAAATCTCCTTGTTATTTCCTTAGTGTCTGTGTTTTAGATTTCCACCACAATGTATAAGGGTTCTATTTCTTTATATCCTGATCAATGCTTCAAAAACTTCTTTAAAATTTTTAAAATAGTAGCAATGCTAATGGAGGTGAAGTAGTATCCCATTGTGTTATGATTTGCGTGACTGTAATGACTAGTGATGTTGAAATCTCTTTTGGTATGTATTGGCCTTTTGTATGTCTTCGTTATAATGTCTGCTCAAGTGTATGCTAGTTTTTGCAGACTACTGTAAAAAATACTGCAGGCTGGGTGACTTAAACAATCACTTTATTTTTTCATAGTTCTGGAGTTTGAAAAGTCTAAAATCAATGTTTAGACAGTGTTCAGTTTTGGTGAGGGTTCTCTTCTTGGAGAGTAAGCCTGTGGTGTCTCTGAAAAACTCAATAATCCTGTTGAATCATGACAACTGAAGATCTTATTTAATCTTCATTGCAACTTTATAAAGATCTCACTTCCAAATATTGTCACATTAGGGAATAGGGCATGAAGATTTAAAATTTGGAGACACAAAGTCCATAACAAAGTATTATGTCCACATTTAAGTTTTATTTGTTATTGTTGTTGAGATAAAAAATTTTAAAGTATATTCTGGATATTAATCATTTATCAGATACATGCTTTATACACATTTTCTCCTGTGGATTGCCTTTCTATTCTGTGATAGTGCTCTTTGAGACACAAGAGGTTTTCATTTTAATGTAGAATAGTGTATTTTTCTTTGTCTTTTGGTCACTTAACATCCATATCAACCAGCAAATCAGCTGTTGCAGGATCACACTGCTTATGTTCAAGTAACCCTTACCCATAGCCTAACATTACATCACAAAGGCTATCATTTACCTCTCTTACTCTCATCACATATGCATTGTGTCAGCTAATATCATGACAAGAAAGATAATTACAGTACAAGAAGGTATTTTGAGAGATGAAACCACATTCACATACCTTGTTAACAGAATTTTATTTTTCTTACAATATTTTGTGTCTTTGGTTTTCATACTCAAGAAATAATTGCTAACTGCATCGTCATGAAGTTTCCCTGTTTCCTTATAACAATTTTATAATTTTAGCTCTTTTGTTTATGTATTTTATTCATTTTATTTAAGTTTTATATTTAGTATAAGGGAAGGATCCAACTTTATCTTTTATTTAGGCACATACATTTTCCCCAGACTATCAAAAAGATTGTCCTTCCCCTACCGAATATACTTGGTATCTAAAATAGTATGATCATATAGTAGTCACTTTTATCCATGGATAGGATGTTCCAAGACCCATGGATGCCTAGAAATGTGGATAGTTCTAAACCATGATAATTTATAAAATAGTCACAGTAAGATATTAGTGATAAAACTAAAAATAATGATAAAATAGAACAATTAATAGAATTATACTGTAGAAATGTTATGTGAATGTGGTTTCCTCTTTCTCAAAATGTCTTCTTAAATCCTTCCTGTCATAATACAATACCTGTGATGAGATGAAGTGAGGTGAGTGACAATCTTTGTGTTAGGCTATGGATAAGGGTTACTTGAACTCAAGCACTGTGATACTGCAATAGTTGATTGGATGGTTGCTATGGCTACTAAGTAACTAGGGGACAGGAAGTTTATATGCTGCACAAAGGGATGATTAATGTCCTTGCACAGATGATATTTTATTATACTCACAAGAGCATGCAATTTAAAACTTGTAAATTGTTACTGTAATTGTAATACTGATATTTAATATTTTGTGCCATGTTTGACCTCAGGTAACTGAACCACAGAAAGTGAAACTGGACAAGCAGGACTACTATGTAAGTGATTATTTCTCGATGTTATATTTCATTCCATTAATTTATGTCTCCACTACCTTCCAATGTGCCTTTTTTTTGTATAGTTTGGTTTTACTTTTTTGTGCTACTGGGGAGGAAACCTAGAGTCCTTCATCATGCTAGGCAGCTGGTGTACCAATGAACTTCAATATTGCTCCAATGACTATAACTTTGTAGTGTATTTTGAAATCAAGAAACATGAGTTCTCTAAAATTCTTTTTGATCTTCAAGGTTGTTCTGGCTGTATATGGTCCATTGAAATTCTGTGTGAAATGTAGAATGAAATTGTCTATTTCTGCAAAAAAAATAAATGATTAAAATTTTGATAGTTATTATATGAATATGTAGATAAGTTTGGGTAGTGTCAACATCTTCCATTAATATATTTTGATTCATATATTTGCATATTCACTTTTGGGTAGCATTTCATAATTTAATGTATTAGTTTTTTGCTTCTTCAGTTAAGCTTATACCTGTTTATTCTTTTTTTGATGCTATTGTACTTGGAATTGTTTTCCTGATTTCCATTGTGTGCATATGTGTGTGTGCTGCTGTATCCCCCATGCTCCCTTTTCATATTTTGGATCATGAGCAGAATTGCTAGATTTTATGGATTTTAAATAACTCGTTTAGCCATATTGATGTTATCATTAATTTGGTTGTCTTAGGTAACAGACTTAACATTTTTTCTTTTCCAATTTTTTCCCCCATGCTAGGAGTCAGGCCCAGAGTCTTCAGCATGCTATACTGCAGCTATGTCCCTAATCCCCTTTTAGTTTGTTGTTGTTTTTGAAAGCTGATGTTACTTTGTGTCTCCTCTGTTTGGTCCAGATATGGAGGTGGAAGGTGTTGTGATCCTTGATATTTCCAAATACACTTCAAGGGGATAAGTTCTATTTTTAAGAAAGGGAACAAAAGAGTAAGAATGTAAAAATATTACATTTTGTTTTTAATGTGAGATAATTTTTAGTATATTCAGATTTGTGCAGTTATCACCACTAATTTTAGAATACTGCAAATACCCTGTGCTTGTTACTAGAGTGTACCACCACTCTATCATTTAATTAAGCTTTAGTTTCTATAGTTTTGTTTTTATGGATTTGTCTGTTTCGAATAGTTCTTGTAAATTTAATTATACAGTATGTGACTTTTATGTCCACTTTTTCACTTAGCATAATAGATTTTTAGATTATTTTCTTTTTATTTTTACAGACTTCATTATGATTTATTGTACACAAATACAAATGGGGCACAACTTTTTATTTCTATGGTTGTACCTAATATAGATTCATACAATTCATGTAATCATATGTGTACATAGCATAGTGACATCTCTCATTCCACTGTCTTTCATACCCCCACACCCTCCCCCCTCTCATTTCCCTCTATGTAATCCAAAATTACTCCATTCTTCTCTGCCCCCCCCACATTATGTATCATTTTCTACTTATCAGGGAAAATATTCAGCCTTTGGTTTTTGGGATTGGATTATTTCACTTTGCATGATATTCTCTAGTTCCATTCATTTATTTGCAAATACCATAATATTATTCTTCATGGCTGAATAATATTCCATTGTGTATATATACCATAGTTTCTTTATCCATTCATCTGTTGAAGAGCATCTAGGTTTGTACCACAATCTAGCTATTGTGAATTGAGCTGCTTTAAACATTGATGTGACTGTGTTTACTGTAGTATGCTGATTTTAATTCTTTTGGGTATAAAACAAAGAGTGGGATAACTGGGTCAAAAGGTGGGTTTTTTCCAAGTTTTCTGAGGAATCTCCATACTGCTTCCCAAAGTGACTGCATCTATTTGCAACTCCACCAGCAATGTAAAAGTGTGTCTTTCCCCCATATCCATCCCAAATGCTATTATTGCTTGTGTATTTGATAATAGCCATTCTAGGTGGACTGAGATAAAATCTTGAGGTGGTTTTAATTTGAATTTCTCTAATTACTAGAGCTTTTGAACCTTTCAATATTTGATAATTGACTCCATATCTTCTTCTGTGAAGTGTACAGTTCCTCAACCCAGTTTTTGATTTGGTTCTTTGTATTTTTGTCATAAAGTTTTTTAACTTCTTTATAAATTTTGGAGACTAGTGCTCTATCTGAAGGTGCATGTGGAGATTTTCTCCCACTCTAGGGTCTCTTTTCACATTATTGATTGTATTCTTTGCAGAGAAAAAGTTTTTTTATTGTGAATCCATCAAATTTATTGATCCTTGTGTTCATTTCTTGGCTTTAGGAGTCTTTTTAAGGAAGTCTGATCCTAAGCCAGATGAAGATTTGGGCCTATTTTTCCTTCTATTTGGTGTAGGGTCTCTGGTCTAATTTATAGGTCCTTCAACCATTTTCAGTTAAGTTTTGCAGGGTGAGAGATAGAGGTTTAATTTCATTTTACTTCATATAGATTTCCAATTTTCCCAGGTCCATTTGGAACAGGCTTTTCCTCGATTGTATGTTTTTGGCACCTTTGTCTAGGATGAGATAAAATATTTATGTGGGTTTGTCTCCATGTCCTCTATTCTGTAACTTTGGTCTGCCTGTCTATTTTAGTGCAAATACCATGCTGTTTTTGTTTCTATTGCTCTGTAGTATAGCTTGTGTTCTGGTACTATGATAACTCGTACTTCACTCTTTCTGTTCAGGATTGCTTTGGCTATTTGAGGTTTTTATTCTTCCAGATGAAGTTCATGATTTCTTTCTCTATTTCTATGAGGAACATCATTGGGATTTTAATTGAAATTGCAGCAAATTTGTATAGTGCCTTTAATAGTATGGTCACCTTGATGTTATTAATTCTGCCTATCCAAGAACATGGGAGATCTTTCCATCTTCTAAGGTTTCATTAATTCTCTCTTTAGTGTTTTATAATTCTCATTGTAGGATTTTTCACTTCTTTCGCTACATTGATTCCCAAGTATTTTTTTTAGGCTATTTTGAATGGAGTGGTTTTATTCGTTTCTCTCTCAGAGGATTCATCACTTATGAATAGAAATGCATTAGATTTATATGTTTTTTTATATCCTACTATTTGCTGAACTTACTTATTAATTCTAGAAGTGTTCTGGTGGAGTTTTTTGGATCCTTTATATGTAGAATTTTGTCAATCAAATAGAGATTGCTTGAGTTTTTTTATATTCATATCCCTTTAATTTCTTTGGTTTGTTTGCTTTCTGTGGCTAATGTTTCAAAGATGATGTTGAGTAGAAGTTGTGAAAGAGGGCATCCCTTTTTGTTCCAGTTTTTAGAGGGAAAGCTTTCCGTTTTTCTCCACTTAGAATGATGTTGGTTTGGGGTGTAAAATATTGAGGTATGTTCCTACTATTCCTATTTTTTTCTAGTGTTTGAGCATGTAGGGATGCTGTATTTTATCAAATGCTTTCTCAGCATTTATTGAAATAATCATGATTCTTAATTTTAAGTCTATTGATGTGATGAATTATGTTTGTTTGATTTCCAGATGTTGAACCAACTTTGCATCCCTAGGATAAACCCCACTTGATCATGGTACACTGTCTTTTTAATATGGTTTTTTATGCATTTTGTCAGAATTGTGTTAAGGATTTTTGTGATATATTCATCAGGGATTGGTCTAAAGTTTTCTTTCCTTGATGTGGTTTTGCTGGTTTTGGTATCAGAGAAAGATAGTAGGATATGATGTGACTATCAGGGTCATAGATTATTCTGTGAGTCTCACATGTCATAATGAGGTATAAGGTAAGTGTCAGTGGTTCCAGTGACAATATTATGTGAGCTTCAGAGGCCACATTGATGGCATGATGTGAGAGTCAAAGGCCACAGTGATGCTATTTGTGAATGAGGTTACAGGGAGTGTTTATGTGAGTGTCAGAGGCCCTTTGAAGATATTATGTGAGTGTCAGAAACTCCATTGAGGACATTGTGTGAGTGACAGGGGCCAAAGTGATGGTTATTTGCATGCCAGATGCCTCAGTGGGGATATTATGTAAGTGTCAAAGGACTGTGATGGTATTGGGGGACTGTCTGAGGTCACCCTGAACAAATATGTGAATGTGTGAGGCCAGTATTTGCATATATATATTTAATTACACTAGAAGGTACTTGAATTTTAAGCAAGATGGTGAAAATGAAGATGATGATGATGGTGGTAGGTTACCAGGTAATGATAACTGCCATTCTTTGAGTATTTCTTTGCGTAGTCCACTGTTAGGTGCACTTCTTTGTTCTGTAGTCCTTTAAAGTAGAAAGTGATATCTCCATTTTACTGGTAAGAAACCTAAGGGTCAAAGATGTTAAGTATTTTGCAGATGATCACACAGCTGTATAGCAGTACTACCATCAAGATAAGTCTTGGGAGCCTCTTTCTCATTTCCCATTCTGCCTCTCATCTTTATATCTGTTTCAGGATTCAGTAGGTGCTTGGTAGATAAAGTTGAAAGAATAAGATGCTAGGTAACTGCAAGGATTGTTTGTTGCCGGGGTCCAGCCCTAGTAGGAGTCCATGGGTTCCACACCGGTAAACGGGGTGCGGGGAGACAGCGTCGGCGATGGATGGAGAATGAAAGACACAGACTCTAGTTCTGGTGCAATCAATCCCACTTTATTCTGGGGAAGGCTGGGTTTATATACATTTTTCTTCAGGCTCTAATGGCAGTCTTGTGGTTAATATTAAAGAAGTTTTCAAAGCATAGGCAGAAATTGTTTTTAACAAGTAACAGAAAATTATGAGAAAACAGTAACCTTACAGATACTTACCTAATCACAATTGTTTTAAGAATATCTAACTACGTCGGTGAAGTAATACAATATTTACTTCCTCAATATCTAAACTCTATGTGACCTAAGACTATTCTTATTATTCTCGTGGTTAAAACAATAGACAAGTAATCTCATGTGACTATCTCTACTAGGTCCATCTGGTTAATATCTGAATTGCTGAGTTAAGGGGTACAGTAGGGCAGCAGTCCCAATTGGTAATTGTGTACCAACATTTATTGTAGGGGTGACATATTCTTTGTAGGAAGGAAGGAATGTTATGAAACCTTATCTTTACCACCACACATGAACAAAACCATCGTTAAAATTTAACCAGCCTGTTGGAGACAAAGGCAGATCAAAACTATTTTCTCCAGAGGCTTTCAGGGACTCATTGTATGGTTGCAAAATTATTTTTAATTTGTTGTGGTAAAGACCCATTGTTTTTCAGATTGTAGGCATATTTTCTGGAATTTTTGTTGTATTCCCTTCATCCCCTTAAGCAATCCATTCAGACTGAAATGAGTAATATATTATCAGAAAAACACCATGCTTCGGAGCAAAACATCTGGCAATTCCTTTTAGGATGAGCCTTTGCAATCATCCTCCAGAGGATCTTTGTCAAGCACTGGATGGAATTCCGGATGCCCCCACAGTTTGTACTCACACTGAAAGATGATTTGAAAGATGATTGTCTGTTTAGTAACTTTTTGCTTAGTATTTAAAGAACACTTAATTTCATCCCCAAAGCAAAAACAAA
>NW_025920119.1:5016562-5063854 GCF_902686445.1 Sciurus carolinensis
AACTCAACACTCAATTATGGCATTGCTGAAATTCTTCCAGCTTTGGTCATTGGGAGATCTCTCATGTTGTCTCCTGTGTCTTTTCTTTTGATAAAACCCATTTTTGAAAAGAACTTTGTTATTTTCTGTCATCACAAGATACTCCAGGTTCCATGGGTCTTTCTCTTTCCCAGTCCTGGTGTCAACTCTGTCTCTGGGGAAATGGGTTCCCATCATGGGGTAGAGATTTAGAAGCCAAGATCTGGACATTACCTGTGCTCATTGCCACAGAGAGTCCTTGTTGGCAGGCTCTATTGACATCCACATCCAAGAAATAATGGATGCCCACTAGCTTGCTTATCTATCCATCCATTCATCCATGTATCATGATCTGTCTGTCATCTATATATCTAGCATCTATCATCCATCCACCTGTGACCTATCTATCATCTGTCTACTTCCTACCTATCATCCATCCATCCATCACCTGTCACCCGTGTCAAACATGCCTGGGTTGATTCTGACCCCCCTTACACCAGTGCAACACCAGAGGGTTTACCCAGCATTCCCTCTTTGTTTGCATATCACTTCTTTCTCTGACGATGTGAAATTTGATTCTGTATCTCCAGGATGCTTATTCATTCATCTCCAGCATACACTTACAGTTCTGTCAGGTAGATGAACTTTTTGGACATTTAGAATTCCTGACATCCCTAGAGACACTTTTTTGCATCATCTTACACCATTCTTATTGCTTTTTGTTGTATTGAGGATGGAACCCAGGGGGACCCCAGCCCTTTTTATCTTTTTAGTTTTCATACAGGAACTTGCTATATCTGGCTGGACTTGAATGTGAGATCCTACTGCTCAGCCTCCGAGTGCTGGGACCACAGGCCTGTGGCCTGTGCTGGCTAACACTGTGCTTCTTGGTGTGCCATCTTTATGTTTGTTTGTAAAGACTCACATGTAGAGCCAAAGTCACCTATTACTTCCTGAAGGCCAGCACTGTTTAGAGGAGGGTACTGCATGGTGGCCTAAGTAAGGACACTTCACACCACTGCCCATGATTATGGGATCTAATGTGACACTATCCTGTGTGTCATGGACACAGACCCCATCTGCTCTTGCAAGGATCCTGGCCCCCCATAAAGAGCTCACCCCCAGCTTACTCCAGGTATTTCTGGGAGCCCCCAGGTGGGATCTCATGTGTGTTCAAGAACAAGGGTACACCTGCTGAGTGCTGTTGAGCTCCCTGGATGCCAAAGGGTGGCTCCACAGAAGCCCAGTGTCCTTCAAGCTCCCTGCAGACTCCAGCCTAGTGGCTTGAGCAGACACGGGTTCTCTTTCACTTGGATCTCACTCTGATATGAGGGGCTACTGTAGCCTCTGCTGCTCACACGTTGGGGTCCTACAGCTTTAACCAAAAGCATTCTCTTTTCCTTCGTGTTTTGCCCACACCTCTGCCCCGTTCAAGATAGGACCCATTGAGGAAGGCAGGCTGCACTGAAGGACAAGTGTGAGTGACATGTCATGCTTGGGTTGTGGGTGAGTCACACATCCTGACCATTCCTATCTGCACTCACGAGGCTCAGCAAATGGTGACCTCACACTTCCCCATGCCACCCAGTGGTGGCCAGGAAATCCTTACCTACAGAGTTCTCCTGCTGCTGCTAAATGTGATGCCGATGGTGTCAGAGATTACAGGCTCTCTAGAAAGTGTCATGGCTCCCTTCCATAATATGGGGCTGTCACCAGCACTACCACACTGGCCTTGAGTGATCTTTCCCAGCCCCTCTTGAGTCTAAGCTCTTTTAAGTACTAGTAATCACCACTCGAATGAGGGTGAAAGTGAAGTGGAGGATTGGGATAGTACGTTTAAGTAAATTAGGGGACTGCACTCTTTTCCTCACCAAACCTCCCACTGTAACACCTGGAGGCCAAGGACTGTTCAGCCTTAGGAGACGGTGGACTCACACATTGGAAGGAGGCTAGATCCTGAATCTTCAAGGGGAGGACAGTTAGCTTCCCACACTGGGATTCACCTCTGTCACCTGAGTGAAAAACAGCTTTCACAGTCTTAGTGAAGTTTGGGGTTTTATTTATTAAAGTCAAAAGTGCACGGTGTGGTGGAAAATGCCTCTAATCTCAGCAGCTCAGGAGGCCAAGGCAAGAGAATTAGGGGTTTAGGCCAGTCAATTGAGTGAGGCCCTAAGCAACTTAGCAGAACCCTGACTCAAAATATGATATAAAAATTTAAAGGAGCTGGGGATGTGACCTAGAATTTATGTGATGCTGGGTTCCATCCCCAGTACTAGAAAATAAAAGGTGTATTCAAATACTGCATAAGATTTCATCAGAGGCTGGGGATGAAACTCAGTGGCACAGTGCTTGCCAAGCATGTGCAAGGTTCTCAGTTCAAGACTCGCAACTGCAGAAAACAAAACAATAAAGGAAGAAAAAGAATGCACCCCATTCTAAATATCAAGCAACATGTTTCAGAAATATAAATGTTTCATGTTGTGAAGTGACTACCCTTAAGCAAGCTATCTCACTGTATATATGCAAATATTTGGAAATCTAGTCTGAAATATTTTGCATAAGGGGTACATAACCTAGAGCACAAGTTACCGTTACACATCATTCAGAAGGAAAGAGTGGAAGCACTCATGTTACAAGACCATAAAAACCTTGACGGAAAAGATCTTAAAACATCCTGGGACTTGTGCAATAATCCTCATATGGGTCTATATGCTACCAAGTAAGCCAGTGCTAAAAGACTGGTTCCATGAGACTATTTAGTACCAAATGGTAGGAAAAACCATCCCACTCTACTTCTTTCTCCCAATCAAAAGAAATCAATGGGAGACTATATTGATTTTCCAAAGTGAACAATACTTATTGGAGAAGGGCTCAAAGTCAACACACTCTACTGCCTTTGTTATGTCCATAATGGAGGTAACACATCAGTCAACTTTAACTAATTATGTCCCTACCTAACCAAAGTCAAAGGCTCTTCTAATCCAATGATACTACCACTATATGGCAATGATTATCAGAAGGATTAAATTATATTTTTATGTAAACTTTAGACAGAAATGAAGAGTCTCAATTATACCTCAATTATAGCCATTCATAAATTGTACCCCTCAATTTGTTTCACCAGGTCAAGGGTCAGAGATGCATTAGGGATGTGGACTGCCAACCAAATAGTGACTGCTCTGCAGACCTGATTTGGTAGCACACCCTTGTGCAAAAGTACTTTGCTTTGTCTTTTCTGGGCTATTTCTGAGAACAAGACAGATTCCTCATGACAACGGGAAAATAAAATAATCTCAGGTCTGAAAAGTTGGGTGTTGTAATTCATGTCATTCTTTTTCTGATGACTGAATACAAAATCACACCTCCTAAACTTTGATGAGCTGAATGTGGGTGTGCTGACCAGAAGTGAGCAATAGAGAACAGGCAGAGCTCCCCTTCCTCATCTTCTGGCTCGGGTCACACCCTGGCTCGGGCCCAGGCAGCCTGTAGGAACCTGAGCTCCACTGGAAAACCTCTGGGTCAACGGCAAACACTGCAGCACCAGCCACCTCTTTCTTCCCTTGCCTTCTTCACAGGCCCTAAAATGAAAAATGGATATTCATCAGTCACTGTCAATGAGAGCACACCTGGACCACAGAGTGAGAGACTAAGGCATTTCCAGGACCTGCCTGCAGCCTGCAGGTAGCACTCTGAGTGAGAGCGGGAAGTCAAGGGATGTTCGAGCACAGTAACCCCATCTATTCTTAACAGGAACATTCTGGCTACTGATAAAGATGGGAGTAACTGAAGACTGACAAGGGGCCAAGTCAGGACCACTGGCACAACCTACTGGGAGGTTGAGCCAGCCTTCCTTAGGAGATGGGCTTTCAATCTGAGCTGGTCATAAATGAAGCAAGTTGTCTCAGGTGGTGGTAAGCAAGTCCCTGAGTCAATGGAACCATGGGGGATGTGTTAGTGAGATGGAAAGTTGTGCCATCAATACTCAAGCGTATGAGAGGACTTGGGTTAGACAATACCCCAAGTCTCTTCCAACCAGAGGTAATGAGGTTGAGGGAATTCAGCTGAAGGGACTGTTTTCCCAGAGTAGGGATAGCTGACCACCTGGGACGATAAGGAGGTGTTCAGTGGTGGAAATGTGGGAGAGGCACTGCTGAGTGAATGAACAGCTTGAGCCAAGCTCCAGAGGTGAATCAACAGGGTCTTTGGGGAATCTAGCGCACCAAGAGGGAAATGGTATATGGAGGACCGAGATGAGATGAAGTTAGGAAGAGCTGCAGGACCTCATAGGGGAGAGCTCCCACGTGGCCTGGTGATAGTGAGAGAAAACTTCGCCAGCCCGTGTTGAGGAGGCAAAAGAGAGAATGTAGGAGCCAAAGAAGGTGGATCTGACTGCTTGGTTCCCCCGAAACAGCTTTCTTTTTTTTCCCTCACACCTTGGTCACCAACTTTTGAGGGCTCGCCTGCCCAATATTCACTGTGCTCACTGCCCAACTTTCCACTGGAAAATATATCCAGAAATGGCTTCCTAACAAGCAACAACATAAATATAAGCCCATGAGTGTGTGAGGCCCCGAATCTGGGGGCTGTTTTGTGACTTCACCGTAAGAAGTTGGGAACAGACAATTGTGGGGAGGACCACGATTTGATGGAAGAGAACTATGCTCATGAGATGCCACAAGATGGAGTCCCTTCCTTCCGTCAGCTCAGAGCCCCTCCACAAGCACCAGCCCTGGAACACCCAGTGCTCAGAACCCGGTGAAATCATCTTTAGGCAACAATGGGACTTGGGCCTTCCGAAGGCTCCCACTGGTGGACAGATTCTTGGGGCAGTTGATTCTTTGCCGAGCCATGGGCCTGGTAACAAGTCTCAATGGTATGGATCCTCAAATGGCAAACGTGGGCCTTGCTGGCAGTAAGTATCCCTTCAGTCCTTTGAGTGTGGGGACAAACTTTCAGGGAAGATGCTTTGTATTCATGGGGTGGTGGCTGCCTGCGTGGAGTGCTAAATAGGTAAGAGACAGACTCCTCTAGGATACTAAGGAGGTTTAGAAGGCAGAAACCATGTTGTAACCAACCAGAAAAGATACACTGGTGCCCTTGTCAAGTGGTTCCTTGAGGGCCTTGCCCTGAAGTTCAGTTGATCAGTCTGAAAGGATGGTGTGGGTCCTGGACTGGGAGCCAGAAGGCCTGACTGAGTCTCAGCAGGTCATGTTTCCTCTAGACCTAGTCTCCCTTATCTCTGAAAGGTGAACATGGACTCTTAGGCTCCCTGCAGACCTAGCTTTAACTAATAATAAAATGATGAGCTAGGTATGTAAGGAGGGAGGGAGGGAGGGAATGGATTGATGAATGAGCCAAATCAAGGAGAGGAATGAGAAACAGTTTAGGTCCCAGCCAGAGTTGTCAGTCAGCTGCCTCTTTTCTTTCTTTTACTGCCTCAGCCTGGGTCTCGCTATATTTTGGACTCATGGGACTGTGTTGTGTAGTAACTGGCGGCTGCATTATATTAATTCACTGGAGGAAGAAGCTGCGGCGGGAGAAGCGTGCCCAGCAGTGGGTGGAAGTGATGAACGCTTCCACCTTCATTTACACTCCACTCTTGTACTGGATCAATATGCAGAAACGCCATGGTATGGATGCAACTATTCGAATAGTCCCTCCCACAGCTGTTACCATCAGTGAGATGAAAGACCATATTCCACATTGTCTGTGGGAGTCAACCACTCCTGAAGCCAGGGGTTATGGCCTCAGAGGCAGCATGGGCAGGGCAGAGACCCCTGGAGTTATGAAACCTGCTCTGGCGGTCTCAGCGCAGCCCGCGTCTAACCGGATACCACAGCGCCACACCACACCCCCATTCCCGATTGCTATCTTTGAAGAGATACCCTTTGCCCCACCCCTCCACAAAATGCTTCCCATGTGGGAACGCACTCTCTCCTACCTGTTGGACATCTTTCCTAAAAGGAATGTCCACTACCATTCCCTTCCCACACTGGCCCTGGAATGAACTCTTTCAATGCCAAGTTTGGCGTCATATCTGTAGCCTCCAATCACTGAAGGTGGGAGCTTTATGTAAGAAGCGTATGATCAGAAAGTGGAGTTAACCACCCTGCAGCCATGTTGACGCAGAGGGCCCGCTTGGATGGCATGTTATTAAAGATTTTTGGAAAAGTCAGTCTGTTGTGTCTCATTTGCCGGTAGGAGGGCAATGTTCTTGTCCTGTTTGTTGGTGGCACAAGTCTAACCAATACAATGAGAACTGGAGGTTGGCACTGAAGGGACACATGGTATCAATACTTGTGGACAAGCTCAGGACCCTCCTTCCAGGATTTAAGCTCAAACGTGTGCAAGACCCTGTGCTAGGTCCACAAAGGCAGTGCTGTTCTGCAGGATGGTAAGTTCAATTTCCCCAAGATTGACAGTTGCTGAGGGCACACAGGAATGGCAGTCCACAATGGCTATGGCACCGGTCAAACAAGTCATCATGAGGCCCATGAAACACACCACACTATGTGCTGAATGGCGGATATCTATGATGTATTGAAACTTCCGTGGCCATCTCTGTATTGTTTAAGAACACTGCAACATGGCTATCATGAGGCTTCTCTTACTGAAGAAGAGAAAGGATCCAAGGGCATATGCCATTATCTTAGATTTTGTTGTTGTTGTGTTGTTCCTCAGCCACTTCTCCAATTTGCATCTGCCTGACAATAGAGTTCCTGATCTTTCCACCATACCCCAGGGTATACTTCCCTAATCCTGTCTTGTTCACATATATGTCCTGGATGCTTTGGAGTTTGCAGAATCAGCTGCTTAGTCTATAGATTTACTTAGAATAAGGGCTGGTGAGTACCTCCTACAATTATACCCAGGAACACATCCATAGCAAAAAGAGATCCATGGTTGCCCAAAGGGGAAGAGACTCCTGCAATTCAGCAAATGGGAACATCGTGAATACTTTCTGAAAAATATTCTTGAAGTAGAGACAAATAAGATTATGAAGTATTGGGCTAGAGTTTAAAGAAGAGAATGCCTGGATCATGCAAAAATCTTTAACCCTTTGCCTTGGAAAGGAGAAACCCACTCACTACAGTTGCTCTAAACATTAAATGTTCATTTTCCTGAGAGGAAATGCCAGTTTTTGATGATTTTGTGGTGGTGATGGTATCTCTGCATGCATGTGCATGTGTGTGTGTGTGCGGGATTAAGAGAGAGAGAGAGAGAGAGAGAGAGAGAGATTGTGAGAGAATGTGTTTCTTGGCTCTTACAAAACATAGGTAATGTATTTTTATTTTATCTTATGTGTTCTGAAGGGATTAGGTCCAATAACTGAAAAGAAAGCCCTAGGCCTATCTACATGACCTATCTCTAGCAAAGCCTTTGAAAACTTTTTCTTTTATTTTGGGAATGTAAGTGGAACCTTTTTTTCCCCATCTGTAAATATGATCTTATATTGTAACTCAAAATATAAAACGGGAGAAAGTGGATGTTCCTTGATAGAACAGAGGCAGAGGTTCACTCCTTCCTCACGTTTTCACTTCTTATCATAGATGCTTTCAACCATACAGATGTCTAAATCTGAGGCTTCACTACAATACTGCTTTATGCCCACCACCTCTCAGTCCTTGCTTTCAAAGGAAGATGGAATCCATAAATGGACAGATCAATGGAAATTTCTTTTCCCTTTGAACCAGGGGAGTGGGGGGAGGCTTTTTTAAAATTTATTTTCCTATTTGCACAGTATCATGTTTGCTTATCTGCCCTCTCCGTTGTAATATAATATCTCTGAGGAAAGAAAGTGAGGCTGCATCTTACATGGTATACTCACTGCTTACTATGTGGTCTAATGAGGCACTTAGTGAATGAATGAAGCTCATAGGAAACATCAATGGAGAAACCAGATGGTATACTGATTAAGAATGCAAGCTTTGCAGTCATAGTGTGTCGGCTGGATTTGTCTTAACCAATTATCTGATGGTCAGACTTAGCAATTTTCCACATTAGTAAAATGGGAATAGCACAAGAATACTTATGTTCACAGGATAGTTTTCAAGATTATGCCATGATACCTAACAAGTGTCCCTAAGAAGCACTCAGTAAATGTTAGATGAATTTTTGGTTAAGTAAAAAGAACATACAAGAGTTATTTGAAAGAATCCCACAATCATCCCAAAGTGTATATATTACCTTCGATGCCAGAAATTCTTGGTAGGGAGATAAGTCCATTGTTGGGGAGCTTTTGCAATTCGGTCTCGAAGAAACTGAAACTTTTGACAGCGCTGATGGCTTTGATGTGAAACTCTGTATTTCATCTGTAAAATCATGTATGCTTTAGTACAATCAAATCTAACACCCAAGTATACTAGTATCAAAGGTCTTTAAGGGCATTTATTCATGTATTATTATAAGAGAAATAGTTGAAAATTATGTAGCATACTGAGTGTGAAGCTAAAGGTTTGCATTGAGATGTCTATAGACAAGAGAAGGTGAATCAAGAGTATATTACTTTAAGTTTTCAATACAAGTTCCTCACCGGAGTATGTTATGCAGTTTCACCATTGCTAACAAAAGAACCTGAAATACTCATAAATCTGCGAATATCACATAAGGGGAAAACTCGATGTGCGCCCTCATGTGATGGGTCACAGTCAAAAGAAGGTGTCCATGGTGTGGTGGCACATGCCTGTAATCTCAACCGAACAGAAAGCCAAGGCAGGAGACTTGGTAGTTAAAGACTAACCAATTGAGTGAGGCCCTAAGCAACTGAGCAAAACCCTGTCACAAAATATAATATAAAAAGTTAAAGGAGCTGGGGATGTGATGCAGTAGTTATGTGCCCCTGGGTTCCATCCCCAGTACCAGAAAAAGAAGGTGTATACGAACACTGCATAAGATTTCATCGGAGGCTGGGGATGTAACTCAGTGGCACAGTGCTTGCCTAGCATGTGCAAGGTCCTCAGTTCAAGACTCGCAACTGCAGCAAACACAACATCCTAAATATCAAGCAACGTGTATCAGAAATATAAATGTTTCATGTTGTGAAGTGACTACCTGTAAGCTCTCTCATTGTATACATGCAGATAAAGTGAATCTAAGAGGAAAGGCTCAGTTTAGTTGCACTCACAGGTAGCCGAGCAGAGCGTGAGTGCTCGTGTGGAACCTGGGGCACACCTGCTCAGAGCAGCGCATCCCTGGCAACGACCAGGGCACTTCCCATCCGGATCAACAGCAGTGTGAGGAACAGGCATCCATGCTGCCAGATTAAGGGCTTGTTCTACTTCCCAGGTGTGTGTTCTTTGACACATTGTCCCCAGGACTGGCGGAGTGTGTGTGTGCAAACACACCCACCCGACTTCATTGGCAAGGGTGACGCGTGGTTGGCAGCCAACAGGGCCACCACAGATGTCACAAGTGGCTCACGAGGCCCCGCTCCTCATGCCCTCCCCAGCACCCCGTGTCCACTTCCGCCCTCCATGCTGGCCTCTTCCTTGCTCTTGTTTTTTGACTGGATGTCAATGGACTCTTGGAACCAGGGACATCTCCACGAGGGTCATGAATCTTCGATTCTCACGTGTTGACTGTATTGCCATTTCTGTCCCTCTGTTAATTTCCCTCAGGATCGGGGACTTATGGAAGCAGATCAGGTTCCTGAGATGTGCCGGGGTGGGAGGGCCCTGCACAGGAGCACCAACTCACGACCCTGAGAGAGCTGGGCTTTTCCAGCACTGCTAGCCTGGCATCCTGGGCAAGTTCCCTGTCCACTCTGTGGTCCTGTCCCTTTTCTGTGAAGGACATCACAACTAGCCCCAGTGGCCTGGGAGTGCAGTGAGACCTGATTCTTCAGCATGTGGACAGCAGTCCTAACGGCCAGGCATCAGTCACCCTCAAGGAATCCAGCTCCTCCTGAAGGTCACACTGGGCAGCAGGAGTGCCTCAAGGAGTGGACCTCTGCAGATGTCCTGCTAGCAGGGGTTGGGTCTTGTGTCCATGTGTGTGCATGGCAGCCCCTGTGTGCGTGCGTGGTCAGTCCTGGGTGTGTGCATGGTCAGTTTCTGTGTGTGTGGTCAGTCCCTGGATGTGTATGTGGCCAGTCCCTGTGTGTATGTGTGGTCAGTCCTTGCATGTGTGTGTGGCCAGTCACTGTGTGAGTGGTCAGTCCCTATGTGTGTGTGTGGTCAGTCCCTCTGTGCATCCATGATCAGTCCCTGCATGTGTCCATGGTCAGTCCCTGGGTGTGTCCATGATCAGTCCCTCGTGTGTCCATGGTCAGTCCCTCGTGTGTCCATGGTCAGTTCCTGTGTGTGTCCATGGTCAGTCCCTGCGTGTGTCCATGGTCAGTCCCTCGTGTGTCCATGATCAGTCCCTGCATGTGTCCATGGTCAGTCCCTGTGTGTGTCCATGGTCAGTCCCTGCGTGTGTCCATGGTCAGTCCCTGCATGTGTCCATGGTCAGTCCCTGCGTGTGTCCATGGTCAGTCCCTCATGTGTCCATGGTCAGTTCCTGCATGTGTGTCCATGGTCAGTCCTTGCGTTCCTCAGTTAGACTGACAAACAAGAGAAGGAAACCAGGAGAGCCGCACATATGATGCAGAGCTGGTTTCCCACTGGGCAACCATGTGACTATCTAGCGTGGAGAACCAGGAACGTATGAGAGGGAACGTGGGACCCCACACCCTGGCCACCAGGTCAGGTGAGATACGCAAGCACTGCCCAGCGGTGTGGACTGCGAGAGGGCTAGAAACCCTTCACACTCTGGTGTTGGTCACCATCAGGGTTAGAATCATGGGTTGGGGACTGAAGTTCAACACCACTCTGCTGAGTCACGGTGGAGTGGGGGCTCCGGGCAACACGTGCTATCGAGAGTGGAGGCAGGGGGAGCATTTGGATTGACGAGGGGTCAAGAGAGAAGCAGCAGAGACTACAGGTCAAAAACCTGCACAAAGAGCGGAAGGCGGGCTCAGGAGGAGAAGCCTGGGGCCTGGAGCCCGCCCAGGTGGGCGGCCGGCCCGAGGTCCCCATGGATGCAGGGCAAGCTCTCAAGGGACTGAGGAGCAGGATGCAAGCCCCCACTAGGCCAGGGGCTTTGGAGTAGGAGGTGGGTTTTGCCTGCAGGTGGGGGAGACACGCGGTGTAGAGAGCAAAGGAAACCAGTGGAGGCTGAGATCAACTGCTCCTGGTCCTAGGAGTAGGCTGACCCCGAACGCCACCTCCTTCCCACTCATCATTCCTCTTTACCACAAACTCGAGATACTGGAGAGGCTGAACAGACACATGGGCCCAGCTGGGGACCAAGGAGAGAAAGAGGACCCACGGCAGGTGGTCGAAAGATGCAGAGAGGGGGCAGGTGGGTGGAAGGGTGGGTGGGCAGACAGGCAGCTGGGTGGGCAGATGCATGGATGGATGTATAACTGTAAGTAGATAATTGATGATCCATCAATCAGTACAGACAGATAAACAGCCTGCAAGCCTCACCCACACACATACATGTATCTCCTCACCCCAAATGAATATGTTTAGAAGGAATGAGGCGAAGCCAGGAACTCCAGAAGGGCCCCCTCACTAGATGCTGCGAATTCTGCCAGGTAGGCATGCTCAGCTCAGGTTACAGGTAAGGGACAAGTAAGGTTACAGGTAAGGCTCTCAACCACAGAGCCAGTGTGACTTAAGGCCCTGCACAGCCAGGAATCCTTAGAGAGAAGGAGAGAGAGAGAGAAGAAATCAGCAACAGAGGCAGAGTGAGCCTTTGGAGGGATCACAGGTGTGCGTCCTGCTCTGAGCCTCACCTTATTGGCAGGAAGAGTGGGGAGACGGGGTAAGGAAGCCCTTGGGAGGTGTGTTCCCAGGAACAAAGGCGGTGTTAGCTGAAGGATCCTGAGAAAAACAGCTTAGAGAAGGAAAGTTTGAGGTTGGCTCACAGATTCAGAGGTTCAGTCCGCGGTCAGAAAGCCTCATGGCTCTGGGTCTGAGGTGAGGCAGAACATCATGGCGGATGGATATGGCAGAGGAGGGCAACTCAGCTCATGGAAGCTAGGAAGCAGAGAGAGCCGAGGACAGGGACAAGACACACCCTTCCAGGGCATGCACTCAGTGACCTGCTGACTAGGCCCCACCGCCTGCAGCCTCAGCCACCTCTCAATCATGCCTCCAAGCTAGGGCTCCATCAATGGATTAATCCACTCAATTCCCAAAGCCCCACCTCTGAACACAGGAGGCTCTGGGGGACAGTCCAGGTCCAAACCATAAAAGAGACATGGAGAAGACCTTGGAGACACGGAGATGAGAACGGCTTGGCTTCATCTGAAACTGGGCCGGGAGCTCTGGATGTTAGAGTGGCACCACAGGCCAAGCTGGAGAAAGCAGCATTCCAATCTGAGCTTGAGTTTCAGTTCTGGAAGACAGACATTACGCAGGGCTGGGGAGAGGATTTCGCCTCTACTGTGGCACAGAGCTGTTGCTGAAGCTGCGAGGCTGTCCATCCCACACACGACCATTTCAGCCTGCTCCTGTTGGGTGGGAGCGTGACACGCCCAGTTAGTTACGATGGCGCTGAAGAGCCCTCTTGTTAAACAGAAGTCCGCCACACAAACATGGCCTGGCAGTTAAACTGTGGCCACCCTTGGGACATGGTGATAAGAATCATTTTGTCCAGCTAATGATTTCAGATTGATCACCCTCGGGAATGTGAGCAGGGGGCCAAGGTGAGGGAGGAGTAACCTGCTGATGCCGAGCCCCGCCGGAGTGGCATGTGTGCCCTGAGCTCAGCCCTGTCTTGGGCTTTCCTGCTTTTGTGGGGATGGACAGTCAAGCTCTGCTACCCCGGGTTTGGGGACCCAGTTCAGAAGTTCTCAGAACCCACAACAAACTCCCAAGATCTCAGATGAATTCTTCATTTAGAAAGTCTGGTCCAAGGGACCCACAAAGGAAAGCTGACGCTGGCCAGCTGCTTCCCACAGATTGTTCTGGACAAGGGTGCTGGTCCTGCACAGCCCTGCTGGGCTCATGCCCCGAGCTCTTTTGTGCCTCTCAGCAGGCACTGATGACCTTGGGGAGGTTATGTGACTCCCTCAGCCTCACTCCCCCATTTTCAAAACAGGGATATTCACAGTGCCCATGTCACAGGATCAGCTAAAGAGTGCTGGACAACACAGTCCGAGGGCTTCACGCAGGCCTAGCACCCGGCAAGCCCCAGACGCAGAGTATCAATCCAGGCTGATCATGCTTCATTATTATCATCACTTTCTGCAGAAATGATGTGTCTCCTCCCTCACGTGGGTCCCCAGAGAGGCAGTGTGGCAGGAAGGATCCCGAGACACCGGAGTGTCCCGACCCACGGGACATCAACGCAGGACAGCGAACCTAAGAGAGAAGGAATGAAGGGACAAGAGACACAGGGAGTGACAGCAAGACAGGAATTCTGATCAAGCTGCAAATTTTTATTGTTCTCAAGGGTATTTATGCTGAGGGAATGAGGGGTATGATGAGACACAGGCTGGTTGGCTGTGTTTTTCTTTTGGACTCCTGATAAGGTGCAAGATCATGCCAGCGGGAAGGTGAAATCCTGGAAGAGAAGTGGGGGTGGGCCATAGGCAGAGCTATCAGCCGGGAGTGGGGAGGGGGCGCGCTCCGGGAATCTGTCAGCCGTCAGCTGTAGGGTACCTGAGTCAGCTGCAGGGTGTTTGTGCAGGGGAGGCAACCGCAAAATGCTCCCTGGGCTACTGCTTATTGTAAATGTCAGAACGTCCTCAGAATGAGAACTTCTTCTTGGTCCCTGACACCGGAGGGGATGCTTTGTTTCTATGGATGGCCAATGGGGTCACTCACACCTGCAGGAACAGGATGGTCATTCACTGAACCATGCACTGCACAGTGCTCACTATGCATGTGGCCTGGGAGCGCCTTCCTAGAGGAGCGTTGGTGGTCAGTGGGGAGCCCTGGACAGTCTTCTGGCAGCACCCCATCTGTGCCCAGGCTATCTCCTTAGTCTCTCGGCTCATTCTACCCATCCCTCTGGCTCGGTGGGGAACTCCATTCATCCTCCGACACTCAGCTCAGACATCACCATCTTCAGGAATCCTGCTCAGAGAGTCCCGGGACCAAGAACCAGATAGATTCTCCGAAGTGGCTACGGAGCTACTTTGCACTACTGCAAACATGTACCCCTCCCTTTAGCCGATGAGTCATCCAGAAAGGCAGGAGCCTCCCCTCAGTGCTGGATATGGGATCTGACCCATAATAGATGCTTAATAAAAATGTCGGCCCACACAGCCAGCTTCTCCAGGTTCTCGGAACGGAACTGGCCCGCTAGTGAGAGCCTGTCTGAACAGAGCACGCTCCGAGTCCCGGAGCCCCTGCAGTGCAGTGTATTCCTGCAAAGAACCAGCGGAGAGGCTCGATCTGCAGTCAGCCTCAGGGATAAGGTCAGGGCAGCAGGAGACCTCTTCAGGCGGATCTGCCCACTCCGGCTGCGGGCTCTCTTCACGGGGCGATCCAAGATGGCGGCCTAGAGGGAGACTGCACCCCCGGTCGCTCCAGAACCCAGGAGTTAAGAAGGGGAGGCATTGAGAGACTCGGACTGAAGTGGAGCCACGGGTGAGTCTGCCCACTGGGTAAAGCTCGGCCCGGGTGGCAGGCCCAGATAGAGGTGGCTTATCGGAGCCGGGCAGGGCAGCTAGAGTCATCCACAGGCAGTCCTGCGCACTCCGGCGCTGGGCCCCGCCCACACAGCCAGCTTCTCCAGGTTCTCGGAACGGAACTGGCCCGCTAGTGAGAGCCTGTCTGAACAGAGCACACTCCGAGTCCCGGAGCCCCTGCAGTGCAGTGTACTCCTGCAAAGAACCAGCGGAGAGCCTCGATCTGCAGTCAGCCTCAGGGATAAGGGCAGGGCAGCAGGAGACCTCTTCAGGCGGCACTGCCCACTCTGGCTGCGGGCTCTCTTCACGGGGCGATCCAAGATGGCGGCCTAGAGGGAGACTGCACCCCCGGTCGCTCCACAACCCAGGAGTTAAGAAGGGGAGGCATTGAGAGACTCGGACTGAAGTGGAGCCACGGGTGAGTCTGCCCACTGGGTAAAGCTCGGCCCGGGTGGCAGGCCCAGATAGAGGTGGCTTATCGGAGCCGGGCAGGGCAGCTAGAGTCATCCACAGGCAGTCCTGCGCACTCCGGCGGTGGGCCCCGCCCACACAACCAGCTTCTCCAGGTTCTCGGAACGGAACTGGCCCGCTAGTGAGAGCCTGTCTGAACAGAGCACACTCCGAGTCCCGGAGCCCCTGCAGTGCAGTGTACTCCTGCAAAGAACCAGCGGAGAACCTCAATCTGCAATCAGCCTCAGGGATAAGGACAGGGCAGCCGGAGACCTCTTCAGGCGGCTCTGCCCACTCCGGCTGCGGGCTCTCTTCACGGGGCGATCCAAGATGGTGGCCTAGAGGGAGACTGCACCCCCGGTCGCTCCAGAACCCAGGAGTTAAGAAGGGGAGGCATTGAGAGACTCGGACTGAAGTGGAGCCACGGGTGAGTCTGCCCACTGGGTAAAGCTCAGCCCGGGTGGCAGGCCCAGATAGAGGTGGCTTAGCAGAGCCGGGCAGGGCAGCTTGAGTCTTCCCAAGGTAGTCTTCCACACTCCGGCAGTGGGCTCTTCCCACACGGCCAGCTGCACGGTGCAGGCCCACAGTGAGAGCATTTCCGCACAGAGCCAGTTCCAAAACGTGGAACCAGTAGGGGGCTAGGGGCAGTATTCTTCGAATGAGCTGCTTTATCAGATTCCTCCAAGACATCAGGCTACTGAAGGCTGGGAGGTGATACACTGGAAATCTACTGGGACACTATAAGCCAATAGTGGAAAACTGCAATATCTCAGGGTCCCACTGACAACTGACCATTATGAGAAAACAAGGGAAGAAAATGTCCCAAACAAACCTAGATACTACATCAATAAAACCCAATGACAGCAGAGCAGAAGAAATGTCAGAAAGGGAGTTCAGAATGTACGTAATTAAAACGATCAGGGAAGCTAATGAGGAGATGAAAGAGCAAATGCAGGCATTGAAGGAGGAGATGAAAGAGCAAATGCAGGCATTAAATGATCGCACCAATCAACAGTTAAAAGACCAAATACGGGAAGCAAGAGATCATTTCAATAAAGAGTTAGAGATACTGAAAAAAAACCAAACTGAAATCCTTGAAATGAAGGAAACAATAAACCAAGTTAAAAACTCCATAGAAAGCATAACCAATAGGATAGAACACCTGGAAGACAGAACCTCAGACATTGAAGACAAAATATTTAACCTTGAAAACAAAGTGGAACAAACAGAGAAGATGGTAAGAAATCATGAACAGAATCTCCAAGAACTATGGGATATCATGAAAAGGCCAAATTTGAGAATTATTGGGATTGAGGAAGGCTTAGAGAAACAAACCAAAGGAATGAACAATCTATTTAATGAAATAATAACAGAAAATTTCCCAAATCTGAAGAACGAAATGGAAAACCAAGTACAAGAGGCTTATAGAACTCCAAACATACAAAATTACAACAGACCCACACCAAGGCACATTATTATGAAAATACCTAACATACAAAATAAAGACAGAATTTTAAAGGCCGCGAGAGAAAAGAATCAAATTACATTCAGAGGGAAACCAATAAGAATATCAGCATATTTTTCAATCCAGACCCTAAAAGCTAGAAGGGCCTGGAACAACATATACCAAGCCCTGAAAGAAAATGGATGCCAACCAAGAATCTTATACCCAGCAAAACTTACCTTCAAATTTGACGATGAAATAAGATCCTTCCATGATAAACAAAAGCTAAAGGAATTTACAAAAAGAAAGCCAGCATTACAGAACATTCTCAGCAAAATATTCCATGAGGAAGAGATGAAAAACAACGATGCAAATCAGCAACAGGAGGCGCTAGCCTAAAGGAATAGCCAAATAAAGGAGAAACCAAATCATGTCAAAAACAAATATGAGTCAATTGACTGGGAATACAAATCATATCACAATAATAACCCTGAATGTTAATGGCCTGAATTCATCAATCAAAAGACACAGACTGGCAGATTGGATTAAAAAGAAAAATCCAACAATATGCTGCCTGCAAGAGACACATCTCATAGAAAGAGACACCCATAGACTAAAGGTGAAAGGATGGGGAAAAACATACCATGCACACGGACACAGCAAAAAAGCTGGAGTATCCATCCTCATCTCAGATAATGTGGACTTCAAACCAAAACTAGTCAGAAGGGATAAAGAAGGACATCACATGCTGCTTAAGGGAAGCATAAATCAGCAAGTCATAACAATCATAAATATCTATGCCCCGAACATTGGCTCATCCACGTACGTCAAACAAATCCTTCTCAATTCCAGAAATCAAATAGACCACAACACAATAATACTAGGCGATTTTAACACACCTCTCTCACCACTGGATAGATCGTCCAAACAAAAATTGAATAAAGAAACTATAGATCTCAACAACACAATCAGCAATTTAGACTTAACGGACATATATAGAATATACCATCCAACAAAGAATGAATACACTTTCTTCTCAGCAGCACATGGATCCTTCTCTAAAATAGACCATATTTTATGCCACAAAGCTACTGTTAGTAAATACAAGAAGATAGAGATACTACCTTGTACTCTATCAGATCATAATGGATTGAAATTAGAAATAAATGACAGAATAAAAAACAGAAACTTCTCCAATACCTGGAGACTAAATAATACACTATTATATGATGAATGGATAACAGAAGACATCAGGAGGGAAATCAAAAAATTCTTAGAAGTAAACGAGAACAAAGACACATCATATCAAAATCTCTGGGACACTATGAAAGCAGTACTTAGAGGAAGATTTTTTTCATGGGGTGCATTCAAAAAAAGAAGTAGAAATCAACAAATAAACGAGTTAACACTACAGCTCAAAGCACTAGAAAAAGAAGAGCAGACCAATACCAAAAGTAGTAGAAGACAGGAAATAGTTAAAATCAGAGCCGAAATCAACGAAATCGAAACAAAAGAAACAATCGGAAAAATTAATAAAATAAATAGTTGGTTCTTTGAAAAAATAAATAAAATTGATAAACCCTTAGCCACACTAACAAAGAGAAAGAGGGAGAAAACTCAAATTACTAAAATTCGGAATGAACAAGGAAACATCACAACAGACACGAGTGAAATACAAAACATAATTAGAAGCTATTTCGAAAATCTATACTCCAACAAAACAGAAAACCTTGAAGACATCAACAAATTTCTAGAGACATATGAACTACCTAAACTGAACGAGGAGGACATACACAACTTAAATAAACCAATTTCAAGCAATGAAATAGAAGAGGTCATCAAAAGCCTACCAACAAAGAAAAGTCCAGGACCAGATGGGTTCTCAGCCGAGTTCTATAAAACCTTTAAAGAAGAGCTCATTCCAATACTCCTCAAACTATTCCATGAAATAGAAGAGGAGGGAACCCTACCAAACTCGTTCTATGAAGCCAATATCACCCTGATACCTAAACCAGACAGAGACACATCAAGGAAAGAAAATTTCAGACCAATATCCTTAATGAACATCGATGCAAAAATTCTCAACAAAATTTTAGCAAATCGCATACAAATATATATTAAAAGATAGTGCACCACGATCAAGTGGGTTTTATCCCAGGGATGCAAGGTTGGTTCAACATTCGGAAATCAATAAATGTCATTCACCATATCAACAGACTTAAAGTTAAGAATCACATGATTATTTCAATAGATGCAGAAAAAGCATTTGATAAAATACAGCATCCCTTCATGCTCAAAACACTAGAAAAAATTGGGGTAATGGGAACATTCCTAAACATTATAAAGGCCATCTACGCTAAGCCCATGGCTAATATCATTCTAAATGGTGAAAAACTGAAAGCGTTCCCCCTAAAAACTGGAACAAGGCAGGGATGCCCTCTTTCACCGCTTCTATTCAACATCGTCCTTGAGACTCTAGCCAGAGCAATCAGACAAACCAAAGAAATTAAAGGGATACGAATAGGAAAAGAAGAACTCAAACTATCCCTGTTCGCTGATGACATGATTATATATTTAGAGGAATCTGGAAATTCCACCAGAAAACTTTTAGAACTCATAAGTGAATTCAGTAAAGTAGCAGGTTACAAGATCAATGCTCATAAATCCAATGCATTTTTATACATAAGTGATGAATCTTCAGAAAGAGAAATTAGGAAAACTACTCCATTCACAATAGCATCGAAAAAAATAAAATACTTGGGAATCAATCTCACAAAAGAGGTGAAAGACCTCTACAATGAGAACTACAGAACACTAAAGAAAGAAATTCAAGAAAACCTTAGAAGATGGAAAGATCTCCCATGTTCCTGGATAGGCAGAATTAATATCGTCAAAATGGCTATACTACCTAAAGTTCTATACAGATTCAATGCAATTCCAATTAAAATCCCAATGATGTACCTCGCAGAAATAGAGCAAGAAATTATGAAATTCATCTGGAAGAATAAAAAACCTAGAATAGCTAAAGCAATCCTCAGTAGCAAGAGCGAAGCAGGGGGTATTGCAATACCAGATCTTCAACTCTACTACAAAGCAATAGTAACAAAAACGGCATGGTATTGGTACCAAAATAGACAGGTAGATCAATGGTACAGAATAGAGGACATGGACACAAACCCAAATAAATACAATTTTCTCATACTAGACAAAGGTTCCAACAATATGCAATGGAGAAAAGATAGCCTCTTCAACAAATGGTGCTGGGAAAACTGGAAAACTATATGCAATAGAATGAAACTAAACCCCTATCTCTCACCCTACACAAAACTCAACTCAAAATGGATCAAGGACCTCGGAATCAGACCAGAGACCCTGCATCTTATAGAAGAAAAAGTAGGTCCAAATCTTCAACTTGTCGGCTCAGGATCAGATTTCCTTAACAGGACTCCCATAGCACAAGAAATAAAAGCAAGAATAAACAACTGGGATAGATTCAAACTAAAAAGCTTTCTCTCAGCAAAGGAAACTATCAGAAATGTGAAGAGAGAGCCTACAGAGTGGGAGAATATCTTTGCCAACCATACCTCAGATAGAGCGCTAATTTCCAGAATCTATAAAGAACTCAAAAAACTCTACACGAAGAATACAAATAATCCAATCAACAAATGGGCTAAGGAAATGAACAGACACTTCACAGAAGAAGATGTACAAGTAATCACCAGATATATGAAAAAATGTTCAACATCCCTAGTAATAAGGGAAATGCAAATCAAAAGCACCCTAAGATTTCATCTCACCCCAATTAGAATGGCGATTATCAAGAATACAAGCAACAATAGGTGTTGGCGAGGATGTGGTGAAAAAGGAACACTCATACATTGCTGGTGGGGTTGCAAATTAGTGCAACCACTCTGGAAAGCAGTGTGGAGATTCCTCAGAAAGCTTGGAATGGAAACACCATTTGACCCAGCTATCCCACTCCTTGGCCTATACCCAAAGGACTTAAAATCAGCATACTACAGAGATACAGCCACATCAATGTTCATTGCTGCTCAATTCACCATAGCCAGATTGTGGAACCAACCTAGATGCCCTTCAGTTGATGAGTGGATAAAGAAACTGTGGCATATTTATACAATGGAATATTACTCCGCAATGAAGAATGATAAAATTATGGCATTTGTAGGCAAATGGTCGAAATTGGAGAATATCATGCTAAGTGAGATAAGCCAATCTCAAAAAACTAAAGGACAAATGATCTCGCTGATAAGCGGATGAGGACATATAATGGGGGGTGGGAGGGGCTAGCATTAGGTTTAGGGTTAGGTTTAGAGTTAGGCTAAGGAGAGCAGTAAGAATGAAGGAAAGAAGGACTGTGTAGAGGGAAAAGAGGGGTGGGAGGGGTGGGAGGGGTGGGAGGGGTGGGGTGGAGGGGAAAAATATAATAAACATCATTACCCTATGTAAATGTAAAAAAAATAAATAAAAAAAAAAATAAAAAAAAAAATAAAAATGTCTGCTAGTGGATAACTGAGAACACAATCTAAAATGCATGTGTGACCATAATCTATCAAGAACATGCCCGCTGCTTTTCAAAGTGTTTTGAAGGAATAGCAAATGACACAGCTCTGGCTTAGACAGAAACATGGTTGCTGGATTGCGTTACTGGGAAATTAATGGGGGTCTGCACACAAGGGTGTCTTCAGGACCTGCGCTTGGCCCTGTTCTCCTGGTCCTGATCCACAGGTGGGGTGCGGGTGGGGCTCAGGTGATGCTGCCACCAGCATGCCCTCTGCAGAGGGAGGCCTTCCAGAAGTTCCAGCCAGCATGCTGGGATGGGGCCTCACTGGCCACAGGAAGTCATATGAGATTCGCAGCCAAGGACTTCAGCCCACAGGTTGAGAATTCTGATTGGCCCAACTGAGTCATGTGCTTGCACCGGCTCCTGTGGTGGAGCACAGAGGTGGGGGAGGCTGACGGGGGAGGTCCCTGGCTCACGCAGGACGCAGTTATCAGAAGAGGAAGGATACTGGGCTCGCAGGAAAGCAGGTGCTGCTTTCAGAACCCGGGGGAGAAGCATGAGATGGTATCAGAGGCATTTGAAGGGACAGCAGAGCAAGCGTGTAGAGGTCATGGCTTTTGCACGTGGCTTGAGAACCAGGAGGAATTCAGGCATGTCGTAGGGACAGGGACAGGAAGGCACGGAAGCGCGCCTGGGACTCGCCTTTGTGCTGCAACCTTCGTGCGGACCCACGTCGGGTGTCTGACTTACAGGTTGGAGGCAGCCCCCCAAGGCCTCAACCACTGGCTCTGGGAATGGGAAGGTGAAGGAAGACCCCAAGCTTCTCGTGAGGAAGGAAGCAGGACTGGCATCGTGCTGCAGAGAGACCAGTCAGGTGGCTATGTGCCAGGCAGGCTGGGGAAGCGGAGAGAGCGTTTCCAAGGCCCAGGAGCCGAGGAGGAAGCCTGGGTGTACCGCAGAGCAGGCTTGGCCCTTTAGGGAGCAGCTGGGCGGAGCGCTTGTTCACTGTCCTCTGCTCCGGCATCCCCTCCACGTCAGCCACACTGCCTCTGGGACTGGCATTCAAGAGGCAAGGCAGGGGCTTGTTCAAGAACTGTCCTTATGAGACATTTCACAAAACTGCACTTTTTTTGGTTTTTATTCCCCCCTGGCTTCAGACTTAGAGAGGTTGCTCTTTCTTTTGCAGAGAAAGCAGGTTCCACCTCCGTGTGGGCACTGGCCTGCGAGGCTTCTTCTTCTGCAATGGCTGCAGACTCCCAGGAGGGACCCCAGCCACCTGCCCTCCTGGCCCTCCTGGCAGTGCCTGTTACTGCAGAGGGAACCTAAAGACGCTCTCGCCTGCACCCCTGGAGACGGTCACACCAACAAACAGACCTGTTCCCACCTCTGGTCTTGCAGAGGCTCGGGACTGCCTGGTCCCTGGAGATCGAAGTCGATAGGTTTCTTTTGTTTGTTTTAACCTTTCTGCATTTTCAAACTGGAAGTCATAAGACATTAATCAAACATGTAAGTCGATCCATAAATAGTTCCCCAATTTCATCTCCATGTTTACGCTCTTCGCAATCGCCCTCAGCAGCCGCCTGGCTCCCTCCACACTTCATAAAACAGTATTTTACATAAAAAACGTCACTAGTTACTTTTCCTCCCGACAACCATCCATTCCTAATTACTCCGAGCCGAGAGCGGCTGCTGCACGTGATTCCGCTTTATCTTTATGATTAGATAAATCGATTCAAGCGTCACGCCTTGAAAATCTGGCCTCTTCCCGGTGGAAGTGACGCTCTGCCTTCTCTTCTGGTGCTGCGGCTTCACAAGCTTTCTCTGAAGGAAGCCCAAGCAGCCCCAGCAGGCCGCCCAATACACATGCAGTCCTGTGGTGTCACCAATCCAAGTCACCTCAGACACTGCCACAGTGACAAAGCTAAACTCTCTCCACCTTGGTGAAGAGGGCTGGCCCACCAGGAAGAGACCTAGGACCAAGAGAAAGGACACCCATCTGTGCCCTGAGGATGCATCCGTCTGCTCCGTCTCGGGAAGAGCCAGACGGCTGCTGCTTCCCTCCACGGGGCAGCGGCCATTTATTCGCTCCTCAAAATCCAGAATATAAATCACCTCCCTTTTGTGGGTTTCCATAATGCTAGACATTTTTCCTTTTGATTCTGCAGACTCTTAAACAGTGAAGTAAGTCTCAACTATGTGACAACAGTGCTCGGGGGCCACAGGGGTACCTCAGCATCATCTGGGATCTTCTTAGAAATGCAAATTCCCTAATCCTGCTGCATGGGACATTCTGGGGATGCCCAGCAATCTGTCCCAACCAGCCCTCCAGGCGACTGCAGCACATGCTACGTGTTTTGTGAACTGTTGCCAGAGGGTGACTGGGAACGTAAAGGTCAGGAGAGAACATTCAATCTGTCCACCACTTAAGCAGCCACTGGGCACCTGCCCTGTGGGACAAGCATGACCATGAGCACCCCTGGCACCAAGGGAGACAGCAGCTGTGGTGTGTTCATCCCGGCTGCTCGGCTCTGTCCACACCCCCAGGACAGCCCCAGCATGCTGCTGAAAAGCCTCGCCTGGCAAGCAGCCACTGCCTGCCTTCCCACTGGGGCAGCCAGGTGTACGGGGAAAACGGCTTCAGCAGGCACCATGCACAAACTTTGGTTGGGGTGTTCACGTGGTTTCGATTTTGTCATTTGCTGTTTCTGCTGAAGATCGATATCCTAGAAGCACCCCGCAAGAGGAGTCCCAGGAAAGGGCTTGCGATGTGGTGCTGGGAAACTTGAAACGGAAGCCCCAGGTCTCTGCCAGATACAGAGTCAACCTCTGCGAGTTGCTTGCTCCTGCCAACTTTCTCCTGGGGTCACATTCCCCTTCAGGCCTTATAAGACCTTATAAGGCCTTATAAGCGGAAAAGGGTATTGACTATGTGATTCTGAAGAGGGATGGAGCCAGGCTGCCCGGCCTACGTAGAGTATGGGAATCAACCTAGAATCTATGTGTGGGGAGGTATTAGGCTGATAATCTTTATTCCCAGGCAATCAAGCAGGGAGCTTCTCCAGGTCTCTCCATAGACAGCTCACAAAATGGGGGTATTGATCCCAGGGTCTAAATTTGTAGTTTTGACTATAAAAGCAATTTGTTTGTGGGGAATGTTCATATAAGATGAATGCATTTAGATTATTAACTTCAAAGATAATTCCACTGGGGGTGCTGGATTTTTTAGCAGGTTCTTTGTGAAGTTACCAAGGTAGTTTATAAGTGTTTTTTTTTTTTTAAATGCATTTTAAGCAACTGGGGGACCTACCAGTGCATCTGGAAATACAGTTTTCTAGAAGGTACTTTGGGGTCCTCTTGCTGGTAATGGCAGGCATTCCATTTATTAAGCCCTGTCTTCTGAGTGCCAGTCACACTGGTTGTTATTTGTGCGGTAGGTAATTGATGTCCTATTTTTTAGGTGAGGGATTGCTGCTCACAGAAGTGGCTGGCCCAAGGTCACATTGATAGAAATCCAGAATGGAATGCACACCTAGCTCAAAGCCTCTGCCTCGTGAGGGTGGCGAGCACTGCAGAGATTGCGTCTGAGGAGTTCCAGGGCACATGACAACATGCCATTATGTGTACAATTATAAAAACCACTTCTGTGTCAATAAGAAATCAATGTTTACTAACAGGTTGCTCCTCCAAGATACACATGGCCTCAAGCTGATACGGTCCCAGGAAAAGCAGGTTACAAGTCGTGGTGAGAATTTCAGATCATCACAACAGACTTCCAGGACTTGAAGATGTGACCAGAGAAGGTGGTCTGCAGAGCAAGAAGAAAGAACTAGAGTGGAGTCGAGAAGACATTGTGAGAACCCAGATGGGCAGAGACTGGGGCAGAACCTGGGGCCTGAGGACGCGGGCCGTGAGAGCTGATCATAAGCTCTGCTAATGTCCATCACATGGTCTGCCCTGTGAGTCCCTCATGACTGAAGCCCAGTTGAGTTTCTCCTTCCTGAGTCAAAGACTACCTGGGCAGGGGGCCACCAGCCTGTGAGGTCAGGGACCTGGTGTGGGGACTTTCTCACTAACCACTGTTCCCATATGCCCAGCACTATGCCTGGCATGTACTAGGTGCTCACTAAAGCACTAGTGAGTGTCTTAGTTCCTTAAACACCTGCGGTGGGAAAACATGTCCCTGTACCATCAACACTAAGCCTGTCTAACTTAGGCCCGAGTCCTGCCTCACTTGTTGGTCTGTGAACTCCAGCAATGGCACAGGGGCTTTAAAAATGCTGGGGCTGCATCAATTTACATCCCCACCAATGGTCCAGCTGCCCAGCTCCTGGTATCTGCTCAAAGGAACCAAAGCCAGCCTGCTGTAGAAACGCCAATACGCCCACAGTCACCCCAGCCCTAGTCACCAGACCCAAGCTGGGGAACCTGCCTACACACCCACCAACAGGTGAACGGAGAAAGAAAATGTGGTGTAGATACACAGTGGAGGATTATTCAGCCATGAAGGAGAAGGAAACCGCGCCATTCACAGAAAGACGGGTGGCACTGGAGAGTCATGTTAAGTGAATAAAGCCAGACTCAGAAAGACAGGTGTCCTGTTTCCTCTCATATGTAAACTCTAGGAACACAAACCAGGAAAGAGAGCGTGCCAGTAGGGGAGGGACAGGTTGGAAGGGAGGGGACAAAGGAGGAGGACTGGGACACGGGGCTACGGGGGGAGGGGGCCCCTCCAGCCACATCGTACACGTGCAGAGAATTCTCAGGGACCCCCACTCTTCTGCCCAAGTAAAATGCACCCGTAATTGCAATAGTAATGGAAGTACGTGGTGCGTAGTGGACATTGCCTCTTATTGTTCCCTCTGAAAACCTCCCTTGTCCCTTGAATAGGTCCAGTGCTTGTACTGATTCAGGTAGACGGGTGGCTTGGCTATTTCCTGGATGCTAACTAATCCTTGTAAAGGCATCTTTATGACAACAGGGGACATGGGACACAGAGTCTCCCCACCCGAGGCTGCAGTCTCACTATTGCTAAGCACAGTGTGCCCGCGGCCTCTCCTGTGTTCGGGGGTGCCCGGGACCACGGGAACAGCACCCTAACAACATCACTGCACTTAATCCTCACCTCAGCCCATCAGGGTGAGGAGAGGTTAATCATCCTCAGCTGAGCAGAAGGGGCAGCTCACAGGTGAGTGCGTTTGCTGGAATTCAGAAGCGGGATACAGGTCTTGTTGCAATGAGGCTGCTGGCACCGAGACCTGGCCCCGCCCAGCGTCCTTTCTGGCATCTCTGTTGACCCACTGTCAGAAACAGGTAGAACGGGGGACCAAGGGCTGGACGGGCCTCTCATGACTTCTGTGAACAGCTGAGTACCTGTCCACGTGGCTGCCCCTGCCCACAGCATTGACCCAGAGGCACCCTTCAGGCAAAGTGGGGCAGGGCAGAGGGAGGACGGAATGGCCAATGACTAAGGGCTCTGCTCTATCCTGTCCACTTCTGGTCCCCGATTGGTCCCTCAGGGAGACTGCCAGCAAATCAGACCTCCAGAGGAGGTTCAACACGCTCCAGTTTCTACAGCTCCGAGAGCCGCAGACGAGAGGCAAGACGTGCCGGAGACCCTGGCTCTGCACCATGTGCTCTGCGAATGTGGACTCAGGTCCACCTCATACCCCAGAGAGCAGGACAGCCGCTGAGCATCCGAAGGTGCCTGCGAGGCCTGTAGATGCCCGGCCTTGGGGAGGCCGACAGAGCAGGCAGCAGGGAGTGCACACTCGAGCGCAGCCCGGGCCTCGGTTCCTGAGTAGCAGTTGAGACAGTGGTGACGGCAAGGCAAGTCTGCACACAGCTAGGGTGATCAGCAAACAGCACGTGGAAACTGAGGCATGGAGGATAAGCCAGAGTAGAGGCTACAGAGCTGGAAACAGCTGGGGCTCTGGAGCCACCCAGAGGCCCTGGGCAGAGCGGGGGCAGACACTGACGTGACGTCCCTCATCCTGTGCATGCCTCCTCTGCACCTGGCTCTCTATTTAGTAGTATCCTTAAGAGTGGCCCTGTCTCCAAAGCTGCTTCCTCATTCAGGGGCACAGGAAGGAAAGTCCTCAGGGAAAGATGGAAAATTAACCTGGTCAGTCCTGAAAATAAATTTGTGTTCAATCTAGAATTTCTTAAACTCCAATGCCACTATTTTATGACAAATATGTTGTCTTGACCTCTTTTATCTCTAAAATGAAGTCCGTAGATAACACAATTATCTGTGTACATAATTCAAAAGAAATATAAGGATGCTACCATGACAGAATGAACAAGTTAGAGAGAAGAGAGCTGATGCACATCCCGACCAGCAGGTGCGGGACGGGGCCACTCAGGCAGGTGCACTGATGGGGGCTGGTATGCACGGACACCATGAACGTGGCTGGTGGGAAGTGCTGGAAGTTTCTAGAACGTTGAAAATGTCTTGAGAAGGTTATGGATGAAACACGATGTGTCTTTCCTTGGCTTAACCATGGATCGCAACCCTTAGAAATTCCATCTATGGTAAAACTTTGCAAAAATTTTTCATATTTCTATGGAATGGAGTCAGTTTTTAGGACCAAATATCTATCAGCAGGTTCTTCTCCTTCACTGGTGTCCTGTGGGGCCTTTGGGGATGGTGGGGACATAGGAGGTGTTTTTTGTTGAAAGGGACTGTTCCACATACACAGGGTTCTTACCCTCGGGTCCCTCCTGTTGACTCAATACCAGCGACAATAGTGTGGAGAACAAAAAGGCTGCAGCCCTTAGTTAGATGCCCCAGGCATGCCTGTGCGTGTCCATGCTCTCCAAGCTGTGGGTTGACCAACTGTCATGAGCACGTCGCAACACTTGCGGCCTGTACTGGATCGGGAACCGGGTAGGAATAAGATAACACTCACGTAGCCGGTTGTTGGTCCTCAGATGAGGTTTTATTGATGCTTGGTCCACAGCAAACAGCAATCAGTCATCGGAGTAACAGCATGCAGCGACCAGGGGCCTCGAGCTGGGGAGCACTATCTTGTCACTTGTCAGCGGAACATAGTGACAGACTCTGTCAGTGGAGTAGTGCCCGCTCCCTCCTGATCAGTCTGCAGTTTATATAGTCACATCAAAACAAGTTCACACATTACCTAATTTGTTTTTCAGTCCTGGATTCTGCAAATTCATCTCGTAAATATTTTTACCAGTTTTACCATTAAAACTAATGCAAATTTGGTGTAAACAAACTGCCAAATGTTTTTCCTCAGTGACTGCATAGTCACTATGTGCGTCACCGCTCGTCACTTTACTTATCTTAACACTACACACACATTTTGTTTGATCTATCACAGCAAACAACATGTTTTTTATAAGTTTCACAAAATGGGGTCAGAAAGCAAAATGGGAGTTGTTTGGTTCACTTCAGCAATGTTCCATACACCAGCCCACAGCCCATTATCTCAGGAAGGACAAAATGCACTAATGGAAACCAGTAAAGCAAGTGTGTTTGGGTTTTAAAGAACATTTTGCGGATCTCCCAAAAATAGCATGAAAAATAAAAACAATTATGTTCGGACTTTTTAGCACACTTTCTTAAAGATTTATTGTAATGCACACATCATACTTTTCCATATTTATGGGGCCTGAATGACATTCCACTGCATGTATATGATGAGTAATGAGCCTATCAGGCTAACTGGCATATCCATCACCTCAAACATCATTTCTTTGAAGGCACATTTGGGAAGCTCTCCCAAGTGAACCACCTGAGCTGCAGGAAAGGCACTCGTGAACATCACTCATATTCCTGATGTGCTTCTGATGCAATTCTACACATTCACCCATACTTTCAATATTATTCAGTTTATCTGTCAAATATTCAATAGGAAAAGAAGCATGGAAAGACAGGAATTTGAAACAGTTGGGAGGGGTATGGGAAGAGGAGCATAGGGTAGTACAGGCCTGACTCCTCTCTTCCCACCACCCAGGACTCCTGCCCATGTCTCCCATTACTCAAGTCTGACAAGAAGCTCATGGGAGGTCAGGACGCTCCAGGATGCAGTTTTCAGAGGTCAGCCTTCCAGCACAGAGCAAGGTGGAGAGTGTTGGAGAGGGTAGCTGGGCAGGGGATGGAGAGCATCCAGCACAGGTTCTGACAGCTTCCTGTTGTCACTCTCCTTTGCGAGGGCTCACCACACCTTGATGGTATAATTTGCATTTTGTCCCCCAAAATTCATGTGTGGAAGTCCTACACCCCAGTTCCTCAGAATGTGACCTGATGGAAATAGAGTTATTACAGATGTAATTAATTGAAATGAGGTTATTAGGGTGGGTTTTAATTCCATATGATAGGGGTTCTTACAAAATGGGACATTTGAACAGCCAGACCTACATGCAGATTGGAGATATGGCCACGCGGTGCCAAAGGTAAGAGAAAGGCCTGGAGCCGTCTTGCCTAGCACCCTCACAAGGAACCAACCTGTTCCCAATACTGGCTTCTGTGTTGAAACCTCCCAGTTTGTGGGACGTTGATAGGGCTGTACTAGCAAAAGAACACAGATGCTTCCTGAATCCTGCTCACAGCTGTTCAGCAGCACATCAGTACCATCATTCAGAGAAAGATTCTGTTTGCTGCCCAGCACTGGCTGATAGCAAGAGGGACCACATTTCCTCAATGTTGAGTTCTGCCTGGATTTTGCACGTATCTGTGCCCGTGTAGGGAACAGAAGAAATGCTAGTAGCCCATGCCATTTCGCAGCAGCAGGAGGACACTGTTAGCACTGATGGCAGGAGAAGCAGTGGATGGAGGACGAGGCCTCAGGGTCCCTGCTGCTGTTCAGCGTGATCTCTGTGGCAACAGTGAACATCACATAAGATTGTGGAGTTAGGATGGCTGTTCCCGTGTGCCGTGGAAGTGTTAAGGAGAAACAAGTGAATATGAACTATTCTCATGTGAAGCTCACCAAATGGCAAAATTCAAAGAATCCCTTGTCTTAAGGGGCCAAAAATATGCAATGGAGAAAAGATAGCCTCTTCAACAAATGGTGCTGGGAGAATTGGAAATCCATATGCAACAGAATGAAACTAAATCCATATCTCTCACCATGCACAAAACTAACTCAAAATGGATTAAGGATCTTGGAATCAGACCAGAGACCTTGCATCTTATAGAAGAAAAGGTAGGTCCAGAGCTTCAAATGTCGGCTTAGGACCAGACTTCTCCTTAACAGGATTCCCATAGCACAAGAAATAAAAGAAAGAATCAATAACTGGGATCGATTCAAACTAGATAGCTTTCTCTCAGCAAAGAAAACTATCAGCAATGTGAAGAGACAGCCTACAAAGTGGGAGAAAATCATTGCCATCATACTTCAGATAGAGCACTAATTTCCAGAATCTATAAAAAACTCAAAAAACTCTACATGAAGAATACAAATAACCCAATCAACAAATGGACTAAGGATATGAACAGACACTTCACAGAAGAAGATCTACAAGCAATCAACAAACATATGAAAAAAATGTTCACCATCTTTAGTAATACAAGAAATGCAAATGAAAACTACACTAAGATTCTATCTCACCCCAATTAGAATGGAGATTATGAAGAATACAAGCAACAATACGTGTTGGCAAGGATTGGGGAAAAATGTACACTTGTACATTGCTGGTGGGGTTGCAAATTAGTGCAGCCACTCTGGAAAGCATTATGGAGATTCCTCAGAAAGCTTGGAATTAAACCATCATTTGACCCACCTTTCCCACTCCTTGGCCTATACTCAAAGGACTTAAAGTCAGCATACTACAGTGCTACAGCCACATCAATGTTCATTGCTGCTCAATTCACCATAGCCAGATTGTGGAACCAACGTAGATGTCCTTCAATTGATGAATGGATAAAGAAACTGTGGCATGTATATACAATGGAATATTACTCTGTCTTAAAGAATGATAAAATTATGGCATTTGTAGGCAAATGGATGAAATGGAGAATATCATGCTAAGTGAGATAAGCAAATCTCAAAAAAACCAAAGGACAAATGATCTGACTGATAAGAAGATGATGATATATAATGAGGCGTGGGAGGGGTTAGTGTTAGGGTTATGGTTAGGGTTAAGAAGGGGGGCAAGAATGGAGGAAGGAAGGACTGTATAGAGGGAAAAGAGGGTTGGGAGGGGTGGGGGGAAGGAAATAAATAACAGAATGAATCAAACAACATTACCCTATGTAAATTTATGATTACACAAATGGTATGCCTTGACTCCATGTACAGAGAAACAACATGTATCCCATTTGTTTACATTAAAAAAAAGAAAGAAAACTTGGAATGGACCCACCATTTGACCCAGCTATCCCACTCCTCAGCCTATACCCAAAGGACTTAAAATCAGAATAATACAGTGAAACAGCCACATCAATGTTCATAGCTACTCAATTCACAATAGCCAGACTGTGGAATCAACCTAGATGTCCTTCAATTGATGAATAGATAAAGAAACTGTGATACATATATATATATATATATATATATACACACACACACACACACACACACACAATGGAATATTGCTCAGCTATAAAGAATAATAAAATTAAGGCATTTGCAGGCAAATGGATGAAATTGGAGAATATCATGCTAAGTGAGATAAGCCAATTTCCAAAAGCCAAGGGACAAATGATCTCACTGTTAAGAGGATGAAGACACATAATGGGGGGTGGGAGGGGGGCAAGAATGGAGGAAGGAGGGACTGTATAGAGGGGAAAAGAGGGGTGGGAGGAGTGGGGGGAGGAAAAAATAACAGAATGAATCAAACATCATTACCCTATATAAATGTATGATTACCCAAATGGTATGCTGTTACTCCATGTGCAAACAGAAACAACATGTATCCCTTTTGTTTACAATGAAAATGAATTAAAATAAAAAAATTAAAAAATAGAGGGTGTTTCAAGATGGCGGACTAGATGGTGGCTGCATTTCAGGTTGCTCCAGGACTCAGGATTCAAAAGAGGAGATATTGAGAGACTTGGGACCAACTCAAAGCAGCCGGGTGAGTCTCTCCCATTGTGGAGGCCTCCCGGATGGGGCGGTAGTACTAGAATGCAGGGAACTTTGTGAAGTAGAGTTGCCCAACGAGACACCCCTCCAACGGCTGGAGCAGTGAACTCGGACAACTGGGAGCATCGTAGAGGAGGCCGCTCAGCACAGTGCTTGGACTCGGAGCAACCACTGGGGCTCTAGGTGGCTACCCAGTGGAGGAGGTGCACAGTGAGCTGTTTGAACTCAGAGCGACTGCTCCTGAACACTGGGACCTGCCTGGAGGAGGAGGAGGAGCGTGGTGGGTCACTTGGACTCGAAGTGGCTGCACCAGAGCTACAGGCAGTTGCCAGAGGCGGAGCTGCATGGCAAGCTGTTTACACTCAGAGAGACTGCTTCTGAACACTGGGGGGGCAGCACAGAGGAGGAGGAGGAGCGCAGCGGGTCACTTGGACTCAGAGTGACTGCATCAGAACTCTGGGTGGCTGCTCATGGGAGGAGGCGAGTAGTGAGTTGTTTGGATTCAAAGCGACCGCTCCTGAACACTGGGGGGCTGCCTGGAGGAGGCGTGTGGTGGGTCACTTGGTCTCGGAGTGGCCGCATCAGATCTCCAGGGGGCTACCCGAAGGAGGCATGCGGCGGGTTGCTTGGACTCAGAGCAACCACTCCTGAACACCCAAGGGACTACCCGGAGGAGGAGGAGGAACGGGGTGGGTCACTTGGACTCGGAGTGACTGCCCAGGGCTACGGGCGGTTGGTGGGAGGAGGAGGCACGCAGTGACTTGCTTGGACTCCTAGTGCCTGCACTGGAACACCAGGCGGCTGTCTGGAGGAAGAGGAGTGCAGCAGGTCGCTGGGACTCGGAGCGACTGTACGGGGCTCCAGGTGGCTGCTCAGAGGAGGGGCCGCATAACCAGGCGATTAGGTGCAGAGCAAGGTCCCAGGACCTAGGAGGCTTCTTCGTGGAAGAGCCACACAGAGACACACTTAGGGGCAGAGCGAAGTTTCCAGGACTGCAGGCAGATTCTCTGAGGAGAGGCAGCCTAAGGAGACTCATCTGCGAAGGGTGAGGTTCCCAGGAACAGGAGGTAGGTCCAAGCCCCTGGGAATGTTGCAGAGGAAGCAGCCCAGCCCAGGTGGTAGTTGTAGATTGAGGGGAACTTCTAGGAGGGGAAGTGACCAGCAAGACCTCCCCACCGGGTGAGTCCTCCCTGCTGGGGGAGGTTTTCCCACAAGGATGGTAAAACCAGAGACACAGGCACAAACAGGCCTTGCCACAGCTCGCAGCCTATTTCCCCTTTGGATGACCATTGGTCAACAAGTGGAGGCACCTCTGCCCACTAGCAGGGAATATACCCCACCTGAAGGCCACCACCCCTAGAGAGGCAGCTTCCTTGTGGAGCACCGTATTATCAACATCCTCCAAGACTTCGGGCTACTGAAGGCTAAGAGGGGATATACTAGAAATCTTCAGGGACATTATAAGTCAATAGAGGAAATCTTCAATATCTTAGCAGTCCACTGATACCTGAACAATATGAGAAAACAAGGGAAGAAAATGCCCCAAACAAATCTAGATGTTACATCAATAAAATCCAATGACAGCATGGCAGAAGAAATGACAGAAAGGGAGTTCAGAATGTACATAATTAAAATGATCGGGAAAGCAAACGATGAGAAGAAAGAGCAAATGCAAGCATTGAATGATGAGATGAAAGAGCAAATGCAGGCATTGAATGATCACACCAATCGACAGTTAAAAAGCAAATACAGGAAGCAAAAGATCATTTCAATAAAGAGTTAGAGATATTGAAAAAAACCAAACAGAAATCCTTGAAATGAAGGAAACAATAAACCAAATTAAGAACACCATAGAAAGCATAACCAATAGGACAGAACACCTGGAAGACAGAACCTCAGATATTGAAGACAAAATGTTTAACCTTGAAACAAAGTTGAACAAACAGAGAAGATGGTAAGAAATCATGAACAGAATCTCCAAGAACTATGGGATATCATGAAAAGGCCAAATTTAAGAATTATTGGGATCGAGGAAGGCTTAGAGAAACAAAGCAAAGGAATGAACAATCTATTCAATGAAATAATATCAGAAAATTACCCAAATCTGAAGAATGAAATGGAAAATCAAGTTCAAGAGGCTTATAGGACTCCAAATACACAAAATTACAACAGACTGACACCAAGGCACATGATAATGAAGATACCTAACATACAAAATAAAGACAGAATTTTAAAGGCTGTGAGAGAAAAGAACCAAATTACATTCAGGGGGAAACCAATATGGATATCAGCAGATTTTTCAATCCAGACCCTAAAAGCTAGAAGGGCCTGGAACAACATTTTTCAAGCCCTGAAAGAAAATGGATGCCAACCAAGAATCTTATACCCAGCAAAACTTACCTTCAAACTTGACGATGAAATAAAATCCTTCCATGATAAACAAAAGCTAAAAGAATTTACAAAAAGAAAGCCAGCATTACAGAACATTCTCAGCAAAATATTCCATGAGGAAGAGATGAAAATCAAAGAAGCAAATCAGCAAAGGGAAGAATTATCCTAAAGGAATTGTCAAATAAAGGAGGAACCAAGTCGTGTCAAAAATAAATAAATAAATAAAATTTAAAAGATGAAACAAATAACCGGGAATACAAATCATATCTCAATAATCCTGAATGTTAATGGCCAGGATTCATCAATCAAAAGACATCGTGGCAGATTGGATTAAAAAGAAAGATCCAACAATATGTTGCCTGCAAGAGACTCACCTCATAGAAAAAGATACCCATAGACTAAAGGTGAAAGGATGGGGAAAAACATACCATGCACATGGACTTAGCAAAAAAGCTGGAGTATCCATCCTTGTTTCAGATAATGTGGACTTCAAGCCAAAGTTAGTCAGAAGGGATAAAGAAGGACATTTCATACTGCTTAAGGGAAGCATAAATCAGCAAGATATAACAATCATAAACATCTATGCCCCAAACAGTGGCTCATCCATGTATGTCAAACAAATCCTTCTCAATTTCAGGAACCAAATAGACCATAACACAATAATACTAGGTGATTTTAACATGCCTCCTCTCACCACTGGACAGATCTTCCAAACAAAAATTGAACAAAGAAACCATAGATCTCAATAACACAATCAATAATTTAGACTTAACAGACATTTATAGAATATACCATCCAACCAAGAGTGAATACGCTTTCTTCTTAGCAGTACATGGATCCTTCTCGACAATAGACCATATATTATGCCACAAAGCTAATGTTAGCAAATACAAGAAGATAGAGACACTACCTTGTATACTATCAGATCATAATGGATTGAAGTTAGAAATAAATAAAGAGTAAAAAACAGAAACTACTCCAACACCTGGAGATTGAACAATATGCTATTATATGATGAATGGATAACAGAAGGTCTTAGGAAGACAATTAAAAAATTCTTAGAGGTAAATGAGAACAAAGAAACATCTTATCAAAATCTCTGGGACACTATGAAAGCAGTACTTAGAGGAAAATTTATTTCATGGAGCGCATTCAATAAAAGAAGTAAAACTCAACAAATAAATGACCTACCACTACAGCTCAAAGCCCTAGAAAAAGAAGAACAGACCAGCACCAAAAGTAGTAGAAGACAGGAAATAGTTAAACTCAGAGCTGAAATCAATGAAATTGAAACAAAAGAAACAATACAAAAAATTGACAAAATAAATAGTTGGTTCTTTGAAAAAATAAACAAAATTGATAAACCTTTAGCCACACTAACAAACAGAAGATGAGAGAAAACCCAAATCACTAAAATTCAGAATGAACAAGGAAATACCACAACAGACACGACTGAAATACAAAACATAATTAGAAGCTATTTTGAAAATCTATACTCCAACAAAATAGAAAATTTCGAAGACATCAACAGGTTTCTAGAGACATATGAATTGCCTAAACTGAACGAGGAGGACATACACAATTTAAATATACCAATTTCAAGTAATGAAATAGAAGAAGTCATCAAAAGCCTACCAACAAAGAAAAGTCCGGGACCAGATAGGTTCTCAGCTGAGTTCTACAAAACGTTTAAAGAAGAGCTCATTCCAATACTTCTCAAAGTATTCCATAAAATAGAAGAGGAGGGAACCTTCCCAAACTCATTCTATGAAGTCAATATTACCCTGATACCTAATCCAGACAGAGACACATCGAGGAAAGAAAATTTCAGACCAATATCCTTAATGAACATCAACGCAAAATTCTCAACAAAATTTTAGCAAATCACATAGAAAAACATATTAAAGAGATAGTGCACCATGATCAAGTGGGTTTCATCCCAGGGATGCAAGGTTGGTTCAACATCCAGGAAATCAATAAATGTAATTCACCATATCAATAGACTTAAAGTCAAGAATCACATGATTATTTCAATAGATGCAGAAAAAGCATTTGATAAAATACAGCACCCCTTCATGCTCAAAACACTAGAAAAAATAGGGATAGTGGGAACATTCCTTAACATTGTAAAGGCCATCTATGCTAAGCCCATGGCTAATATCATTCTAAATGGTGAAAAACTGAAAGCATTCCCCCTAAAAACTGGAACAAGGCAGGGATGCCCTCCTTCACTACTTCTATTCAATATCGTCCTTGAAACTCTAGCCAGAGCAATTAGACAGACCAAAGAAATTAAAGTGATACGAATAGGAAAAGAAGAACTCAAACTATTCCTATTTGCTGATGATATGATTATATACTTAGAGGAACCAGGAAATTCCACCAGAAAACTTTTAGAACTCATAAGTGAATTCAGTAAAGTAGCAGGATATAAGATCAATGCACATAAATCTAATGCATTTTTATACATAAGTGATGAATCTTTGGAAAGAATAATTAGGGAACTACCCCATTCACAATAGACTCAAAAAAAAAATACGTGGGAATCAATCTCACAAAAGAGGTGAAAGACCTCTACAATGAGAACTACAGAACACTGAAGAAAGAAATTAAAGAAAACCTTAGAAGATGGAAAGATCTCCCATGTTCTTGGTTAGGCAGAATTAATATTGTCAAAATCGCCACACTACCTAATGTGCTATACAGATTCAATGCAATTCCAATTAAAATCCCAATGACGTACCTTACAGAAATAGAGCAAGCAATTATGAAATTCATCTGGAAGAATAAGAAACCCAGAATAGCTAAAGCAATCCTTAGCAGAAAGAGTGAAGCAGGGGGTATCACAATACCAGATCTTCAACTCTACTACAAAGCAATAGTAACAAAAACGACATGGTATTGGTACCAAAATAGAAAGGTGATCAATGGTACGGAATAGAGGACACGGACACAAACCCAAATAAATACAATTTTCTCATACTAGACAAAGGGTCCAAAAATATGCAATGGAGAAAAGATAGCCTCTTCAACAAATGGAGCTCAGGAGAATTGGAAATCCATATGCAACACAATGAAACTTATCCCCTATCTCTCACCATGCATGAAACTAAACTCAAAATGGATTAAGGACCTCAGAATCATACCAGAGACCCTGCATCTTATAGAAGAAAAAGTAGGTCCAGATCTTCAACAGGTCGGCTTAGGACCAGACTTCCTCAACAGGACTCCCATAGCACAAGAAATAAAAGCAAGAATCAATAACTGGGATAGATTCAAACTAAATAGCTTTCTCTCAGCAAATAAAACTATCAGCAATGCAAAGAAAGAGCCTACAGAGTGGGAGAAAATCTTTGCCAATCATACTTCAGATAGAGCACTAATCTCCAGAATCTATAAAGAACTCAAAAAACTCTACACCAAGAATGCAAATAATCCAATCGACAAATGGGCTAAGGAAATGAATAGACACTTCACAGAAGAAGATCTACAAGCAATCAACAAACAATGGAAAAATGTTCAACATCTTTAGTAATAATAGAAATGCAAATCAAAACCACCCTAAGATTCCATCTCACCCCAATTAGAATGGCGATTATCAAGAATACAAGCAACAACAGGTGTTGGCGAGGATGTGGGGAGAAAGGTACACTCATACATTGCTGGTGGGGCTGCAAATTAGTGCAAGCCACTCTGGAAAGCAGTATGGAGATTCCTTAGAAAACTTGGAATGGAACCACCATTTGACCCAGCTATCCCACTCCTTGGCCTATACCCAAAGGACTTAAAGTCAGCATACTTAGAAATACAGCCACATCAATGGTCATAGCTGCTCAATTCACAATAGGCAGACTGTGAACCAACCTAGATGTCCTTCAATTGATGAATGGATAAAGAAACTGTGGTATATATATTCAATGGAATATTACTCAGCCATAAAGAATGATAAAATGATGGCATTTGCAGGCAAATGGATGAAATTGGAGAATATCATGCTAAGTGAGATAAGCCAATCTGAAAAAACCAAAGGACAAATGATATCACCAATAAGTGGATGATGACACATAATGGGGGTGGGAGGGGTCAGTGTTAGGGTTAGAGTTAGGGTTAGGGAGGGGGGCAAGAATGGAGGAAGGAAGGACTGTATAGATGGAAAAGAGGGGTGGGAGGAGTGGGGGAAGGGAAAAAATAACAGAATGAATCAAACAACATTGCCCTATGTAAATTTATGATTACACAAATGGTATGCCTTTACGCCATGTACAAACAGAGAAACAAAATGTATCCCATTTTGTTTACAATAAAAAAATAGAAAAAGAAAATGTGACATATAAGAGCAACAAAGATTTATCCAGCCAAAAATAAAAATGAAAAATGTCATAGATGAATCTAGAGACCAGTATGTAAACAGAAATAAGCCAAACTTAGAAGGTCAAGGGTCATATGTTTTCTCTCATATGTGGAAGCTAAAGAGGAAAAGGAAAAGAAAGGTGTGTGTGTAGCAGGGTGGACTCTTGAAAATCAAAGGAAGATCAGCAGAGGAAAGAGATCAGGGTCGTGGAAGGAGAGTGGAAGGGCAGAGAGCCTGGGAGTGATATTGCTCAAATCATGGTGTTATGGTTTATCTACTAAGTGTCCCCCAAAAGTTTATGTGTGAGTCAGGGCAAGTTATGAGAGCCTTAACCTAACTAGTGCATCAATCCACTGATAGGGATTAACTGGCTGGCAACTGTAGGCAGGTAGGGTGTGGCTGGAGGAGGTGGCTCCTTCGGTGTTTGCCCTTAGGGTTTATATTCTGTCTTGGTGAAGGGGGTCTCTCTCTCTCTCTCTCTCTCTCTCTCTCTCTCTCTCTCTCTCTCTCCTTCCCTCCTCCATATCCTTCTGTGGTGATGTTCTCCACTCTGATGAGTTGTTCAAAAATCAACTCAAATAGGCTATTAATTGCCTCTGTCATCTCGTGGTCTGTGCACCTTGCTCAAGCAGCTGATCACTAATAGCAGCCTCCCACAAAGAGATCATCTCCTCTCAGCTGCAGCCTGAGTAAGGATCAGGATGATCACTTTGGCAGTTTCTTAATAAAACCAAACATATACTCATCATTGAAACCAACAAATCTCACTCCTAGCTGATTATCCTAGACAAATAAGAACTTAGGCTCACACAAAAGCTTACACATGAATGTTCAGATGGCTGTCTTCGTAATCACCCCAAAATGGAAACAAATTCCCAAGTCTTCAACTGTTGAATGGGAAAACAAATGGTGATACATTCATACGAATACCAGGCAGCAATAAAAAGGAACAAATTACTGATAAGTGTAACATCTTGAATAAATCCTAAAGGCACTGTGCTGAGTGAAAGAAAACAATCTCAAGAGTTTACATGCTGTTTTTATTAATGTCTGTTCAAACTTTTGTAAAGAAGAAAATCATGTTTGCCAGGGATTATGCAGGCAACAGGGCTTACTGCTAAAATGCTGGATTGTGGTGGAGTTTGGGCAATAACAACTTTTTCTGTAACCTTATTGTGCTGCTTGTTGCATGCATCTCAAAGTACATTGGAATTCAAAGAACTGTAAGCCAAAAGGAAAGTTCATTTACAGTAGGTCACTTGGGGAAAAAAAAAAGGTGAAGAGGACAATAGCTGTCAAAAGTGTTAATTTTATAAAAGACCAAGAAAGGCTGTGGAAAGGTCCAGGTAAAGGAGCCTGAAGAGACATGACTAATGCAAAGGGGAAAACCCACAGTGAAGGGAAACAATGACATAATGTTCTTTATATGAACAGATAGAAATATAGCCCTGACGTTTCAGTTCTAACCTTTCTCAAAACCTGGAAATGTTGACTAGTGATCTTGACTTCTGTTCTGATTATCCTTTTTTTACATTAATTAGTTGATTCCATTAAGTATCCATGTATACATAAATTATGTCCTCTCATATTAAACACAATGTATTTGTGCACATAAGGCAGAAGAAATTCCTCTTTTCCTTTAAGACTGTTGAATACTTCATGCCAAATCATTTATCCACTCTTTTTAAGACTATTTACTATCGTAAAAGTATGAAAAATTTTGGTGGCTCTTAGTTTTCTAAATAATCATTTGAGATTATTTTTCTAATCCCACAGGAAAGTTCACACAGTGCAGAATGTCAACTTTGTGAACATTTTTTCAAACAGTCTCACTATTGAGAGATCTTTGTTTTGCAAGTTGGAAAACTCTTCTTCCCACAACCTTCTATACACTGACCAAGTAACAGGAAATTCCACTGCTAATTGACTCACTTACCAAAAGGAATTTATTGACTCACTGATCATAGATGGACATGGACTGCACCTTCACGCCTCTGTGGTGGTCTTTTCCCTGCCTTATTTCTCTTAGAAATTTTGTCTTCAGTCTGTCTTCTACTGTAGTGGCAAATGTATGCTAGTGCAATCAGAGCTGCTGTGTTTCTTCAACCATATCCAAAGGGCAAAAAACATTATGTCTAAATCAAACAGTAAAAGAAGTCCTGCACCTCACTGTCTGTATACCTTATAGCATGTGTTATCCCTGAACCAACAACAGCCAAACACACACTGTAGAAGACAAAGATGATATCAGGGAGGGCACCATCATATCTCTCTGCAGGAATAATCCTTTCTCTTAGTTGACACTTCCTTTTCCTGGAAAAGGAATCAGCTACCATTTATTTGATCCCTACTCTGTGCTGCCTCTTTGCATCCTTTGGGCCATTTCAAACAATAGGGAACTGAGTTGTCTTTCCGGGTTCCCTTAATTGATGGGAGTGTAAGGGAAACATCAGTGGAAGGTCAGGGTGACAGCCAAGCCTTGAGCAGTAGAGCAGGCGGGCTTCTGGGGAAACTGGAGGCCCACCAGGGCACAGCAGCAGCTCTGACCGCTCCAAGGCCAATCTCATGGTGTGCCTGGGGAGTGAGGGTCCTGGCTGTCTCTTGGTGCAGGTTCTCTAGGTGCTTAGTGCCAGCACCCTGGCACAGTATCTGCTTTCTACCACATGCTTGTCAGTACAGGGCCACCGCTGGGCAGTGCTACCCAGAGAGACGTGCCTGCTTGAGGGAAGGTCCCACTTCCGACCTGAGGCTGGGGCTGAGCTGACAACATATGCCCAAGAAAGCCCTCCCAGCACCTGGCTGTGCCACAGGCCTTGGAGGCGGTACCCGCACAGCCAGCAGATTGGCAGGCGCCCTTCCAGGCACCTGTCGCGTGCAGCCATCTCACCACCCTGCCTAACAAGCTGCTCGGATGGGAACCCGAGCATCGGGGTGTCTACACGGTTGTGGCCAGGATGAGGCAGCCGCAGGACTCACACCGACGGAGTTTGTGTCCAGGCAGGAGGCCTGATCCTGTCGCACCCTGAGTCAGCTGGCTGAGCTGACAGCCCGGCAGGCGGGGCGCCCCGGAGAACCGCCCCCGAAGGCAGAGGCGGAAGTGGAAGCGAGTGGAGTCGTCGCCACGGAGACGGGAGGGGCGGGGCCTAGCCCAGGGCGCGAACTTTGACCCGCAGTGGCGCCTGGTGGAGCCCAGGCGGTGGGTCTGCAGGCGGCTCGCAGGTCCTGGCGGGCAGCGTGGAAGGTGAGCGGGCGGGAGCGGCCACTGGCTCGGCCCGAGACCCCCGCGCCAGGCCTGGGGACGGGGTGGGACCCGGGAGGGCGCTGCCTCCGCCTTGGCAGGCTCCGTCCAGGCTGCCTGTCCCTCAGGCCCGCCTGGTGGCCTCCACACTGACGGCTGCCCAGTCCCACGCTGTCCTCGTTGTCCAGAGGGCGGGTCCTCCTCGGGGACTCCGCTCACAGCCCGGTGTGGTCTGGGCTCCAGGGTCCTGTCCAGGGCGGCGTGGCCGCAGCAGCCTCGCCTGGGACCTGGACTCCAGGTGAAGAGGATGCCCGGCCAGCAGGCGCCCTGAGAGTGGAGGGCGACGGAGGAGGACCCTCCGCCAGGGCGAGGGAGGCCGTGTGGAGAGGAGCTGCCTCCGTGTACTTTGGTGTCCACTGACCGTCACCGGCAACCCGCCACCTTGTTCCTCTCAAGCATCTCTCTCTCTCTCTCTTCCCCAACTTCCCGCCTCGAAACCCCTCCTGCTTTCTCCTGCTCCTGGCTGACAGCCCCAGGAGACCCTCCCGTGTTTCAAGCGTTAAGTGAAGCAGTGTAACATAGGAAGGTGTCTCTAGTGGAGCAGTGGCGAGAGCAGTGACTTAGGGAGGCAGCAAGGCACTCGGTCCTGTGGGCTCCAGGTTCCACACTGGGAGAGAGTTGGATCAGATCGCTTTTGGCCCCATGCAATATGTAACATGGACTGATTCCCAGTGATTGGGCCTTATCGCTAAAATGTATTGTTTGCATGCCACCTTTCAGGCTAGCCTGAGCACTCGGTTCCTTTATTAGACTTCAGGAAACCATGAGATAGTCCTGTTGCACTTTTTGTTTTACAGATGAGAAAACTGAGCCCACAGGGGTTAAGCAGTTTCCAAAATGGCGAAGCCTATGTTTTTATTGAAAACCTAAATGTTTGCTGATGCATGGTGTGTGTGGAAATATGCTCACATTGCCATGTGAGCAGGGATGTGTATTCAGCTTGGATGAGAATGAATTTGACAGCTCTAAGGAATGTGAAGTAGCATGTGTTAAAGAAATGAGGATCTAGGAAATGTCAGTCCTAGATTACAACAGTGTGTGTAAGAGGTTATGCTTGCTTTTTCCCTAATAATGAATACTTTTTGAGTTGAAATTGCTTTTGCTAATTTTGAAATATGGATCAAAGTATGGTGTTTGGTCCAGTTCAAGGTTTATTCAGTAGAATATCAGACACTTTTTTTTTTTTTTTTGCGGCAGTGTGTAAATGTGAGAGCAAGTTGGTGACATCTTTCAGCTGGATACATTGCCCAAAGAAGACCTCAAATGTGTGCCAAGAAGCCAGTGATTCTATTGCAGAGAACTCCATGGAAATGTACAGGTATTGTGTTGAAAATATTCATCTTGGTTAAAATGAGGTACTTTAAAATAGTATATTGTCCTTCTTTTTTTGTTGTTTTCCAGTGACTCTGGATGCATCTTGGTCACTGTGGTGGAATCTCACTACTTTACTTTCTGTTTACCTCTGTCTTATTTTGTGTGTCTGTGTGTCTGTGTGTTTTAAATTTTATATGTCTAAATTGCAGTTACCTTTATGTTGAGAGAATAAAATCAGGGAGACCTATTTTAAATTTTTTTTGTAAAATTAAGCATTTTCCCCTCTTCATATAGATTGTAGATTGTTTTAAGAGTTGTCTCTAGCGAGTCGAGTTGAAATGTTACAAAGTTGTATGCCCAAAGACATTAGAGTCCTGCAGTAGAGTAATAAAAGGATGCCATTCCTGGAAATCAGAAGTGTATACATTTTCCTGAGTTGGTTGATTCTCTATTGCAATTGCAGTTCTTTCTATCTATCTTTCTTTCTTTCTTTCTTTTAACCTAGAGGAAATAGATGATAGTGTTTTATACTAGTGTAACTGGGTATTCTATTTTTGGGACTGGGGTGCATACCACGAATTGAACTCAGAGTCACTCAATCAGTGACCCATATCTCCAGCCCTGGTTTGTACTTTATTTAGAGATAGTTTCTCACTGAGTTGCTCAGCTCTTCGCTTTTGCTGAGGCTGGCTTAAAACTTGCAATCCTCCAGCCTCAACCTTCTAAACCACTGGGATTACAGGCAAGGGTCAGCATGCCTGTTTGTGGATAAGCTCTTGAAGAAAAGAAGATAAGAAAACATTTTCCTGTGATAGAGGAATAAAGTAGACCATGATTCCAGGAGGACGTGATGCATAGTTTGCCATGGATTCTGCTTCCCAACATCCAATGTGGTGTAATGGATACCTTTTTCTAACACCTTGTCATCAAATTTATTTCCAATCAGTTCTGCCATATTTCTGCCAGCTTCTGAATTTCATTCTCTGCACTCTATGATGAGAGTCAAGAGAAAAGTGAAGATGTGATATAAATTGGTGAGTGTGGAAAGAATATAGAAATGGAATAATGACAATCACTGGTAATGTATCATGTGTTAGGAATACAGAGCACTTATCTCACAAATGGTCAACTTTCTATTTCTCTTTAGACGCTGGAAATTGAAAACAGAGGGGCCTTTACCACTGAGCATATCTCCAGCCCCACCCCCCTTTTTTTTTTCGAGACAGGGTGTCAAATTGCTTAGAAACTTGCTAAGTTTTTGAGGTTGACGTGGAACTTGTGTCTCATTTTTAACATGTCATTGGATGCTATTTTGTTTTTATTTATTGGGAGTAAGTAAGCACCTTTTCTTCTTAGTATGTAAGCATTAAGCAGGTAGGGTCATTGAAATGTTCACCAGACATTGCTGTACAGTGCCCGGTGAATGTTTCTCTATGAAATTGTGTCCAGTGCTCTGTCTAGAAGTCCTGCTCTGGCCAGGGCATCTAGGTCAGCTCGGCCTTCTAAGGGGAGATCCCTTTGACTGACTCAAAGGAGGTTGTTATGTGTTTCTGACTTTGATAGAAATGTCCACATACCACGGAAGTAGTCATGTCATGTGGTGTCAGGAGGCAGGGGGAGATTTTCATGTCTCACAAGACACCCCTGGTTAGAGACTCTGGAGCCCAGCTTGATGTGGTGTTGAGGTGTTGTGTGGGGGTTAGTTCCACCATAACCACTACTGGGTCCTCAGAGGGACGCACAACTGTGTGACACAATGTGGCTATCGGAATCCCCTGAGGAAAGGGAAAGTAGGAAGGCTCAGCCTGAGCACTGTGTCTGTAGTGGGCTTCTGCTCTAAACCATGAATATCAAATGTGCTTAATTTCACTGGGCTCCCAGAATGAGAATCAAAATGAGTAGTGTCACCTGTGAGCCATGTGTGAACTATCATCAAGGTACATTTTAGATGTGATCACAGCAAGAGTTTGAAAGGTGATAGGGAATCAGAGTTTAGGTTTCCTATTGTAATAAAAGTTTCTTCTTGGTACTCATAGTGAGTTGCATATATTCCTAAATACATACCCTCTCTCTGACACTGCTCTGGTGCACAAGGGAAGGTGGACATTAACTGCAAATAGTTTTCTTATTCTAATTTTCATATGTAGACTTTCCTTGCTGACATCGTTGATCTGGGACATCTAGTCGTAGAAGAAGAAAGTGTGGTAGTATCTTATAAGTTGCCAACAAAGTAGTCTTTAATCTGGAACCTAAGCTGTGATGCTTATTCAAATCCCTGAGAATGTATACAACTCCAGATTCTGACTTACCAGGGCTGGATGGGAGCCATCCGCCCATTCAGCCATTGTGTGAAGCACCTGTAGACTGTGAAGACTTTTGATGATGAGTTCATGTATGGAGGCTGAAATTCTTCATAGGTCTTTGCATTTGGCAAGTCATGGACAGTATCTGAGAAGGTAATCATTTACAACCATGTCCACAAAAATCTCCTGTAGTAGGCATAAAAGCTCCTGGATGGGTAAAGATTATATTTCCTGTTTTTGTACTTCAGAAAGCTAATAATGACATAGTATTATATACTTTTTTCTTCCTTTAAGTATCCCTATGTCTAGACCAAGCATTATTGTTGGTAGGTAGGAAGGGAAGAACTTGAATTCAGGAATTTTTTTTTTTTTTTTTTTTTTTTTTTTGCGGTGCTGGGGATTGAACCCAGGGCCTTGTGCTTGCAAGGCAAGTACTCTACCAACTGAGCTATCCCGCAGCCCTGAATTCAGGAATTTTACTGGCATGTTTTAATCTCCTGTTTCTAAATGATTCCTTTTAACATATGAAGATTTGCCTCCACTACAGTTTTAGCTGTTGACTTTCCCAGCAGTGGGCATCCAGATCATCCTCAACTTCCAGTGTGCACAGGTGTGGCTACTGCAGGGAACATGAGCATAAATATCCCTCTGCATGTTTCCTTCTGAAACTGCTTAAGCATCATTAGGTTGTGTACCCGCAGGTGGAATTTCTTGGTCAAAGAATGTGTGCTTACTTTTTTTAAATTTGTTTTTATTGTATACAAATGGAATACATACTGTTTCTCTATATATGAAGTAAAGTCCTACCATTTGTGTAGTCATATTTTTACATAGAATAATAGTGTTTGATTCATTCTGTTATTTTTTCCCTTCACCCCCACCCCTCCCAACTCTCTTTTCCTTCTATATAGTCCTTCCTTCCTCCATTCTTACCTGCCTACCCTCCTCAGTATGTGTCATCATCCACTGATCAGGGAGATCATTCGTCCTTTGGTTTTTTGAGATTGGCTTATCTCATTTAGTATGATATTCTCCAATTTCATCCATTTGCTTGCAAATATCATAATTTTATTCTTCTTTATGGCTGAGTAATATTCCATTGTATATATATACCACAGTTTCTTTATCCATTCATCAATTGAAGGACATCTAGGTTGGTTCCACAGTCTGCCTATTGTGAATTGAGCAGCTATGAACATTGATGTGGCTGCATCTCTGTACTATGCTGATTTTAAGTCCCTTGGGTATAGGCCGAGGAGTGGGATAGCTGGGTCAAATGGTAGGTCCATTCCAAGTTTTCTATGGAGTCTCCACACTGCTTTCCAGAGTGGCTGCACTAATTTGCAGCCTCTTCAGCAATGTATGAGTGTACCTTTTTCCTCACATCCTCTCCAACACCTGTTGTTGCTTGTATTCTTGATAATTGCCATTCTAATTGGGGTGAGATGGAATCTTTTTGAGTCCTTTATAGTCCTTTATAGATTCTGGAGATTAGTGCTCTATCTGAAGTATAAGTGACAAAGA
>NW_025920120.1:0-63186 GCF_902686445.1 Sciurus carolinensis
AACTGTTCATGGGCTATGCCACTAGTGATTGGCCCAGAAGAAAGTGATCTTTCTCCCTTCTGAGTTCAGGCAGCACTTGTTGCTTCTGTTCTGAGAACACCCACTTTCCCTTCCCTGTTTGGTGGTCCTTCCTGTACATGGTATAATTCTTCTCTATGTTGATTGGCTCCTTGATAACAAGACCAAATCTGACGTGTATTGGGGAAACTTAATTCCATGTTATAATACTAATTAAGACTGATAACTGTGCTGACTTGCTACTATAATGGATCCAAAGATACACTAATGAAGTAAAGTTGTAAACTTGAGAATTTATTTGAATTGAAGAATTAGAAGGGATTTTAATTCATTCTTTTCTTGAATTTTTAATATCAAAAGTCTGTTTCCAATCTCCCACTCTACAGAGTGCCTATCACTTCCCTCTCCCTGTTGTCTATCTTGAATAGCACAAGCTTGAATTAGAATAGTTTACTCATTATTTCTTAAGAGCTTCTGAAAAAGAGACAATAATTATTCTCTGAAAAATACCCATTGAGTATTTGTAGGTAATTTCAGAATTCCCTTTCAACTTTTGTCAATATGAAGCTTGCCCTTAGATTTGGGTTTTTAATTTTTTTTTAATTTATTTTTATCGTAAACAAATGGGATACATGTTGTTTCTGTTTGTACATGGAGTAATGGCATACCATTTGTGTGATCATACATTTACAAAGGGTAATGGTGTTTGATTCATTCTGCTATTTTTTCTTCCCCCCCAATCCTCCCAACCCTCTTATCCCTCTATAGAGTCCCTCCTTCCTCCATTCTTGCCCCCTCCCACCCCCCATTATGTGTCATTATCCACTTATCAGTGAGATCATTTGTCCTTTGGTTTTTTGTGATTGACTTATCTCATTTAGCATGATATTCTCCAATTTCATCCATTCACCTGCAAATACCATAATTTTATTATTCTTTATGGCTGAGTAATATTCTATTGTATATATATACCACAGTTTCTTTATCCATTCATCAATTGAAGGACATCTAGGTTGGTTCCACAATCTGGCTATTGGGGATTGAGCAGCTATGAACATTGATGTGGCTATATCTCTGTAGTATGCTGATTTTAAGTCCCTAGAGTATAAGCCAAGGATTGGGATAGCTGGGTCAAGTGGTGGGTTCATTTTGACATTTCTAAGAATCTCCACACTGCTTTCCAGAGTGGCTGCACTAATTTGCAACCCTACCAGCAATGTATGAGTGTACCTTTTTCCCCACATCCTCGCCAACACCTATTGTTGCTTGTATTCTTGATAATCACCATTCTAATTGGGGTGAGATGGAATCTTAGGGTAGTTTTGATTTGAATTTCTCTTATTACTAGAGATGTTGAACATTTTTTCATATATCTGTTGGTTGCTTGTACATCTTCTTCTGTGAAGTGTCTGTTCATTTCCTTAGCCCATTTGTTGATTGGGTTATTTGTATTCTTGCTGTAGATTTTTTTGAGTTCTTTATATATTCTGGAAATTAGTGTTGTATCTCTGTAGGCTCTCCCTTCACATTGCTGATAGTTTCCTTTGCTGAGAGAAAGCTATCTAGTTTGAATCTGTCCCAGTTTTTGATTCTTGTTTTTATTTCTAGTGCTATGGGAATCCTGTTAGGGAAGTCTGATCCTAAGCCAACAAGTTGAAGATTTGGACCTACTTTTTCTTCTATAAGATGCAGGGTCTCTGGTCTGATTCTGAGGTCCTTGATCCATTGTGAGTTGACTTTTGTGCAGGGTGAGAGATAGGGGTTTTGTTTCATTCTGTTGCATATGGATTTCCAGTTTTTCCAGCACCATTTGTTGAAGAGGCTATCTTTTCTCCATTGCATATTTTTGGCACATTTGTCTAGTATGAGAAAATTGTATTTATTTAGGTTTGTGTCCGTGTTCTCTATTCTGTACCATTGATCTACCTGTCTCTTTTGGTACCAATACCATGCTGTTTTGTCACTATTACTTTGTAGTATAGTTGAAGTTCTGGTATTGTGATACCCCCTGTTTCATTCTTCCTGCTAAGGATTGCTTTAGCTATTCTGGGTTTCTTATTCTTCCAGATGAATTTCATGATTACTTGCTTTATTTCTGTAAGGTACATCATTGGAATTTTAATTGGAATTACATTGAATCTGTATAGCACTTTTGGTAGTATGGCCATTTTGACAATATGAATTCTTCCTATCCAAGAACATGGGAGATCTTTCCATCTTCTCAGTTCTTCCTCAATTTCTCTCTTCAATGTTTTGTAGTTTTCATTGTACGATCTTTTACCTCTTTGGTTAGATTGATTCCCAAGTATTTTATTTTTTTTGAGGTTACTGCAAATGGCATTGTTTTCCTCATTTCCCTTTCAGATGTTTCATCACTTGCATATAAAAATGCTTTAGATTTATGTGTGTTGATTTTATAACCTGCTATTTTGCTGAATTCATTGATGAGGTCTAGAAGTTTTCTGGAGGAGATTTTTGGATCCTCTAAATATAGAATCATATCATCAGCAAATAGTGACAGCTTAAGTTCCTCTTTTCCTATTTGTTTCCCTTTAGTTTGTCTAATTGCTCTGGCTAGAGTTTTGAGGACAATGTTGAATAGAAGTGGTGAAAGAGGACATCCCTGTCTTTTTTTTTTTTTTTTCTTGCGCTGCTGGGTATTGAACCTAGGGCCTTGTGCTTGCAAGGCAAGAACTCTACTGAGTGAGCTATATCCCCACCCCTTGTTCCAGTTTTTAAAGGGAATGCTTTCAGTTTTTCTCTATTAAGAATAATGTTGGCCTTGGGCTTAGCATAAATAGCCTTTCCAAAGTTCAGGTATGTTCCTACTCTATTTTTTCTAGTGTTTTGAGCATGAAGGGGTGTTGTATTTTGTTGGACGCTTTTTCTGCATCAATTGAAATAACCATATGATTCTTAAGTCTATTGACATGATGGATTACATTTATGGATTTATAGATGTTAAACCATCCTTGCATTCCAGGGATGAACCCCACTTGATCGTGGTGCGCAATTTTCTTAATATGTTTTTGGATATGGTTTGCCAGTAGATATGGGTTTTTAGAATGGAGAAATTTTGTGTAACAAACTTTAGACATACATCTTCAGATTGGGACAGGACATGTGAGGCAGGGAGGGGATATGCAGAATCCCCCATTCTATGATTGAGCAAGATAGAGCTCAAACACACTTGGGTGATGACTAACACGGAAAGATTTCATGCTATGTGAGTCTCAAGTGTCCTTCCACTCAACTTAATGAAGAAGGAAATTAGCCTAGCCGTCAGGGGACCAATAAAATTTATTTGCAGTGGTCAAGTATATTAAACTGGATTTGTGCCTCTAGTGATAAGCAATGTGGATTTAGCAGTGACCTTGGACTTGGCACACCTGGTAAATAATTGTGTAATTTTTTTTAATTGTAAACAAATGGGATACATGTTGTTTCTCTGTTTGTACATGGCGTAAAGGCATAGCATTTGTGTAATCAAAAATTTACATAGGGTAATGTTGTTTGATTCATTCTGTTATTTTTCCCTTCCCCCCACCCCTCTAAATCCTCTTTTCCCTCTATACAGTCCTTCCTCCATTCTTGCCCCCCTCCCTAACCCTAATTCTAACCCTAACACTAACACCTCCCATGCCCCATTATGTGTCATCATCCACTTATTAGTGATATCATTCATCCTTTGGTTTTTTGAGATTGGCTTATCTCACTTAGCATGATATTCTCTGATTTCATCCATTTGCCTGCAAATGCCATAATTTTATCATTCTTTATGGCTGAGTAATATTCCATTGTATATATATACCACAGTTTCTTTATCCATTCATCAATTGAAGGACATCTAGGTTGGTTACACAATCTGGCTATTGTGAACTGAGCAGCTACGAACATTGATGTGGCTGTATCTCTGTAATATGCTGATTTTAAGTCCTTTGGGTATAGGCCAAGGAGTGGGATAGCTGGGTCAAATGGTGGTTCCATTCCAAATTTTCTAAGGAGTCTCCACACTGCTTTCCAGAGTGGCTGCACTAATTTGCAGCCCCACCAGCAATGTATGAGGGTACCTTTTTCCCCACATCCTCGCCAACACCTGTTGTTGCTTGGATTCTTGATAATCGCCATTCTAATTGGGGTGAGATGGAATCTTAGGGTGGTATTGATTTGCATTTCTCTTTATTACTAGAGATGTTGAACATTTTTCCATATGTTTGTTGATTGCTTGTAGATCTTCTGTGAAGTATCTATTCATTTCCTTAGCCCATTTGTCGATTGGATTATTTGCATTCTTGGTGTAGAGTTTTTTGAGTTCTTTATAGATTCTGGAGATTAGTGCTCTATCTGAAGTATGATTGGCAAAGATTTTCTCCCACTCTGTAGGCTCTTTCTTCTCATTGCTGATAGTTTCCTTTGCTGAGAGAAAGCTTTTTAGTTTGAATCTATTCCAGTCGTTGATTCTTGCTTTTATTTCTTGTGCTATGGGAGTCCTGTTGAGGAAGTCTGGTCCTAAGCCAACATGTTGAAGCTCTGGACCTACTTTTTCTTCTATAAGATGCAAGGTCTCTGTTCTGATTCCGAGGTCCTTAATTCATTTTGAGTTTAGTTTCGTGCATGGTGAGAGATATGGGTTCAGTTTAATTCTGTTGCATATGGATTTCCAATTCTCCCAGCACCATTTGTTGAAGAGGCTATCTTTTCTCCATTGCATATTTTTGGCACATTTGTCTAGTATGAGGAAATTGTATTTATTTGGGTTTGTGTCCTTGTCCTCTATTCTATACCATTGATCCACTTTTCTATTTTGGTACCAATACCATGCCTTTTTGTTACTGTTGCTTTGTAGTAGAGTTGAAGATCTGGTATTGCAATACCCGCTGCTTCACTCTTTCTGCCAAGGATTGTTTTAGCTATTCTGGGTTTTTTATTCTTCCAGATGAATTTCATAATTTCTTGCTCTATTTCTGTAAGGTACATCATTGGGATTTTAATTGGAATTGCATTGAATCTGTATAGCACTTTTGGTAGTATGGCCATTTTGACAATATGAATTCTTCCTATCCAAGAACATGGGAGATCTTTCCATCTTCTGAGGTTTTCTTTAATTTCTTTCTTTAGTGTTCTGTAGTTCTCATTGTAGAGGTCTTTCACCTCTTTTGTGAGATTGATTCCCAAGTATTTTATTTTTTTCGATGCTATTGTGAATGGGGTAGTTTTCCTAATTTCTCTTTCTGAAGATTCATCACTTATGTATAAAAATGCCTTAGATTTATGTGCATTGATCTTATATCCTGCTACTTTACTGAATTCACTTGTGAGATCTAAAAGTTTTCTGGTAGAATTTCCTGGTTCCTCTAAGTATATAATCATATCATCAGCAAATAGGGATAGTTTGAGTTCTTCTTTTCCTATTCATATCCCTTTAATTTCTTTGGTCTGTCTAATTGCTCTGGCTAGAGTTTCAAGGACGATATTGAAAAGAAGTGGTGAAAGAGGGCATCCCTGCCTTGTTCCAGTTTTTAGGGGGAATGCTTTCAGTTTTTCACCATTTAGAATGATATTAGCCATGGGCTTAACATAGATGGCCTTTATAATGTTAAGGAATGTTCCCACTGTCCCTATTTTTTCTAGTGTTTTGAGCATGAAGGGGTACTGTATGTTATCAAAATAGACTTATTTGCCATTGCAGCAGAGTTGGATGCTATTTGTTGTCCCAACAAGCTCACTCGCTCTCTTACCAAAGCTGATGTAACCACTGATGGTGTTGAATTTCCAACCAGTCAGAAGCAGAGACAGATTCTGAGCCCTCAATATAGGGCCATTTCTCACAGAGACCAGTCACTTAGTGACAAGTTTATTACATCAGACTTCATCCACGCTGAAAAGGGTAGGGATTCATTCTGAAAGGCACATATATCCACACATAGGCTTGCATCTCCAGCACATAATGCCTGGGAACATGGAGTAAATTTAGTGTATGGTATAAATAGCTCTGACTGGTGCACTGAGCAGTCTGAAGAGGACTCTGTCCGTACTCCACCCTTATCCCCTTTCACATCTTTACCATGTTCAAGTTACCAGGCTCCCAAGTGTGCTTTCATTCCCAACATTAAGCACCTGAACCTTTTTTAGGGTTTTGGAATTCATGGCAACTACCTGAATGGGAGAACTAGAAGTGTTTTGAAATTTCCATCCTTCTGGGGACAGCTCTCTTGCTCCCAGGTCAGAACAATTCTAAGGTGTGACCTCCTGTTTCTGAGGATCCATTATGGAATGGATCCAAAATTGTCCTCTGTGGGTCTTTGATACTGCATACTTTCTGTACCTCTACATCCTACCTTTCTATTCCTTAAAATGTATTCCCAGGAATACTCCCAATTAAATCACTTTACCAATCATTACCTGGCTCATTATACCTGTGACCCCATACCCACACAGGACCTGGAACATGGTAAGTTGTCTTGGGAAACCATCAAGAAATGTTCATTTAGATTTAGTAACTGCATTCAATAGAACCATGAATGCCCCTTGCATTGAATGATTTCACAAAAGTGTGATTTATGGATACCAGGCAGATTTTCTTACCACAAACACACACACACACACACACACACACACACACACACACACAGAGCAATATTTTGTCACTAACAATCACAAAGATCCACTTCTGAGACTTCTTTGCAGGTCAAATAAAATGTTGGTCTCTGTGGTACTCTATTAAATGCAGTATGAAGAAATACTTTAGCTAGGAAGAGAGAAGCTAGGTAGGGCCAAGATAAATGTGAACGTGACAAAGCACACACTTGAACAAGGCATCTAGAGACAAGAGAATTCCCTGAATGTGTAGGTAGATCAAAGGCAATTCTCACTTCCTTTAAAATTCACCTCTGAATCCAATTTTATTTACCAGTGAGCATAGCTTCAACCAGAAACCTCCTATAGCCTAAAGGATCTCCCTAAAGATTATAAAAAGAATGTGAACTTCTAAGCCACACTGGAACTCAAGGAAAATGTTAGTTTGCAGTGTATCTATTACTCTTGAAAAAAGCCTAGCTCTTTAGTTGTTAACAGGTGGATTTTTATATCTGCTCATATCTTCTCAAGATACTGTGCAGGACAGATTCTAATCACATAAGACAATTTCAGTTGAGTATTCCTTGCCAAAGTCTTGGTAATAGGAGGCTCTTTACTGATTTCTTTGTGGTGTCCACCTCAAGGAATAAGCACTAACAGGCATCATACAAGTGAAAGAACAGCAAATCCTGCCAGTTCTACCTCCAAATACAAATCCAGAATCTGACCTCTATTCGCTTCCTCCACCCCGCAATTCAAAATTGCCACCATTACTCCCCTGGGTTTTTGTAATACTCCTCTCTCTATGTTTACACCTTTGACACATAGAGTCCAATCTCAACACAGAAGCCAGTGTTTCCTTTTAAAATATGTCTGATTATGTCATTCCTTAGCTGAAAAACCTCCAATTGATTATTGGCTCATTCAGAATAAAATTAAAAATATATAATATGGCTTTGAATTTCTGCACAACCAGCTTCCCACCCATCTCCTTGGTATCAGAGACTGGCACTAAGCCCTCTGTATCCTTCTGTCCCATATTGTTCTCCTCTCCTACACTGTATTCTTGGCTCAGCTGTCTTAAGCCACATCCACTTCCTTTCTAGTCCTTGGACACACCAAGTATCTTGCTGCTTCTGAAACATTGAACTTGCTTTTCCTACTGGGAATGCTCTCCCACTCCCTCACAGATCTGCATGACTTAATCTCTTACTTCCATCAGCTCTTCCCTGCCTCCCTGAACAAAATAATCCAGCTGCAATGGCACATACCTGTAATTCCAGTGACTCAGGAGGCTGAAGCAGGAGGATCTCAAGTTCAAAGCCAGCCTTAGCAACTTCACAAGGCCCTACTTAGTGAGACCCTGTCTCAAAATAAAACACAAAAAATGACTGGGGATGTTGCTTAATGGTTAAGTACACCTGGGTTCAATTGCTGATACCAAAAAAATAAAATAAAATAGCAACACCCTGCTCACTCAGTACCCTCATCCATCTTCAATCAATACCCCTTATTCCCTTTATATACCTTGTCATATTTTATTTATGTGTTTATTGTCTGTCCCATTCTATGCTCCTGGTCCTTGATGCCAGACATATTGTAGGTGCTCAGGAGCTCCATGATAAAGGAATTAAAAAACTTTTGAAAAATTCCATTGTCTCCATTCCAACATTATTTCCACAAGTCCTCATTTTTGCTATCATCCACTGCTATGTAAGTGATCCAGGTTGCAGCAACCCATCCTCAGCATCTCCTCACCCTGAAATCTTTCCTTTTCCCCATCTTCACATTTTTTTTCTGCCTTAGGCATCAAGTATCAACAATCCTCCATGTCCTCAGGGTACTGCCTTTCTCCTCATTTGACTACACTGCCTTGCACATAATGCCTTAACACAAAAGTTATTGTTAAATGAGTATACTGCCCAAGCAGGATGAGTTTAGACCCAGGAAAGGTGGTTTTGGAAAGAGGACTTTGTAGAACCCCTAAGGTCATTTATGAATACAACTGTCTTAATCACTTATTCAACAAACTATATGCTATTTGGTCTTTTACTTGTCATGCTAATGTAGATTCTATTTGTAAGTAAGGTAATGAATAAATTCCGCAAAGTAGTGGAAAGCTAGAAAACATTTGCCCTCTTGTCCTCACATGCACAAAAACTCACCTTGACCCAAAGAAATAATTCCAAGGACAAATGTATACAAACTTTTGCCTAAAAGGAAGCACATCATATCTGCTGTCTAACTCTTAATAGAAGCCTGTCCTTCTGCTTACAAGCTTTACATTAGAATCATGCAAAGGCTATTGCAAAATAAAGGATATGTCAGATCAAGGAGGATCCTGGAGGAAACAGCTCAGAAATATCCTCAAATGCAAAAGTGCACAATACATTAAATTCTAGGGATCTGCTATACAAGATTGTGCCTATAGTTAATACTGCATAATACATTTAAAAATTTAGAGAGTAAATCCCATGTTGTTCACTTACACAACAACAAGAGGAACATATGATTGTGGGTCCACATAGGTATTTAATGGTGGTGTTAATGGGCAGGTATGTTGATTAGAAATTCTGTAAAAACAAATTGTAGATACTTTCATTATCACTAAAATCAACTTTATCAGGGGATGAAAAGTGAATTCTCAATAAATTCTGTGCTTGGTATTGTACTGGAACTATAAATTCCAGACTGAAAAAGTATCTAATACACAGACAATGGGAAGAATAGAGTGAGAATAGCAAGTAACTGCTGAAGAGAGATTTTAAAACTGCTTTGACCTGAAAATATTTAAAAAAAAAAAAAAAACTAGTGATTTTTAAACTGAAACCGAGGTACAAAAATATATTTTTGTTGTCTATTTTCTGGCATCTTTCTGACAACAGTACCATCTGGAGACTAGGATGGACCAAGGGCACTAGATCTTACAAAAACTTAGACACAGACATGGAAAATGCCACAGACAAAGTCAGTCCATTCCTCTGGTACTCTTATGCAGTTTGTCTCTAGAGTGAAAAGACAAGTGAAAAATATGAAAACTGAAATGTGTGTGTGGGGATTTCACTCACAACCTCAAGCATGCTAGGCAGGTGCTCTACCGCTGAAATACATCTCCAGCCCTTTTCATTTTTTATTTTGAGACAGGATCTTGCTAAATTGCCCAAGCTGCCCCCAAACTTGCAATCCTCCTGCCTTGGCCTCCCAAGTTGCTAGAATTGCAGATGTGAGTCACTGCCACTGGCAAATACTGAAAATGGTTTATTCTAAATGTGAAAGATTACAAAAGAGAAAATAAACTATAAACATATACATATACCTATATGTAGTGCTCTATATATGCCCATATATATGAGAAGATAGATGGATGGATGAATGGATAGATAGACAGATAGACTATGTGTGTGTACGGTGCTGGGTACCAAACCCAGTGCCTTGCACTTGCTAAGCTTTACCTCTACCTTTGAGCTGTATCCCTAGCCCAAACCCTAAAATATTCTAATGGAAAGTCCAGAGAAGATAACATGTGGTTTATTAATTCAGCTATTGTTTTTTTGGGAAACTTAAGAAAATAATAATATACTAAAATCATTCATGAGAATGCCATTGTTCTTACAATGTCTTCAATTTATAAACTTGAGATTATAAATAGATGTGCTTCCAGTTCCCAAAACAGACAATTCAGATAGGATCAAAAGACCAGAGTAATTAACAAACATAACTCATTTTCCCAAGCCTTCCTCTACCTGCTCATACAGAATCTCAGCAGCCTCTGTGTTCCCTCCAGTACCCTTGCCAGATCCTTTACAAGTTTGCAGAGACTCTAATGAGCCTCCATGGGTTAACAGAACCACATCTTCTTGGTGCTCCCATTTCCCCGTGAACATGATATTACCTCCACTGTGAACAACTCCCAAGAGACAGCTCTTTCTTTGCCTTGGAATTCTGACTCTGTCTTCCAAGCTTGGCTGCCATTTTCTAGTAGGTAATGTTGGATGGACATCACCAACACCAAGAGTGTGGGGCTTTCCAGGGGCAAAACTGGAATAGCAGTTAGTGATGAAAAGGATGGTAAAGAAACTTTCACAATCTTTTTGTGGTACATGATCCAAGACAAATATAAAAGCACAATTGTTTGTACACAGATTTTACAGAAAAGTCCTGTGCCCTGAAATTCTTTAGTCTTTTATTCAAATAGAACTTCTACTCTCCAAGCTATCTTTGTTCTATCTCACAGAAGAACATGGTTAAACAGTTGGGGACTAGTGGAACTGGGGATGTAGCTCAGTTGTAGGTCACTTGCCTAGCATGTGCAAGGCCCTGGGTTCAATCTCCAGTGCTGAAAAAAAAAAGAGTTTGAGGACTGATTCAGAGAAAAAGTCAATTGATAAATCACATTGATATTGGAGCACTGGGTTATTGAAGTCCTCTATAGATTTAAATAACACCAAATTCCATGCTGCAGCTAAAAGACTAACTTTCTTGTGCTTCTGTGTTCCAGTTTTAACCTAAGTGTCCAAAACACATTGCCTTATAGGGATTTTAGTTAAAAATAGCCTTTTCAGATTTAATGTTTTCCATTTATTCTTTTTTTAGTCTCTATCTGCCGTGGACTTTTCCATTGGCTTGTGTGAATCGCACAAGTATTCCTGAGGGACTCAGGTTGTTCTCAACACTACCCAACCCCCAGTTTCATCCTCCACTCCCCACTGTGCCTAGTTTCTGTGTTATATTTTTTTCTTCATGATTCTTTTCATTTCTACACTGCTCTGTAATCTCTTATTAAATATCCTCTTGACAATCCCTCCACCAGACCTCTAGATACCATAGGTACTGCATGAAGGTCAGCTTCATGCTGGATCCTCAGTGAAATATGATTGATGTATTATGTAAACCACATAATCCATTAAGAGAAAAAGATGCAATGGATCAAATTCAAAGAAATGATTACAGATTCTGGGTACTGTGGGAGCTATCTAAAGATATAAATCCATGTGGCTTTTATAATAGTCAATCAGATCAAGAGTTTCATCATAAAAATCCAACAGAAATTTTGTAGCCTATCCAAAGGGAGATGAAGAGGAAAAGAAGAGCTAGAAGGAAATTAATATTGGGAAACACAGGTTCTCTTTTCACCGATGCCACTAAGGAATCTGAACTTGAGTGAGCTGCCTAAAAACTCCAGTCCTCTTTTATCACATTAAAGTGCTAGGCTGAGTGACTATCAAGGACCCTTTCAGTTGTAAAAATTTATTTCAGTGATAATATAATGGTTCTTTAGGCAACCTGGAAAAGGGGGCTGGTCATAAATAAAAGAAATGTAGCTGAGCCTCAGTTGGTAAGAGGATTGTACTCAGCAGGAAATTGGGGCAAAATGAAAAGTGGTTTACAGAACTGACAGTAAGAGGTGGGAGGTCAGCAGCCAGCAGGAAGGCACAGGGACTGCCATTTCAAGTGAAAAATTTATATTGATAATGTGAAAACTGGCACACTTTCCAAACAGTGGTATTTCACTCATACAATAAATTAAAATCAGATAAAAGCATTTTGTCAGAACTCTAAAATACCATCTATGTGTTAAAATTAGCTTCATTGATAACATTACAAGTGTGGGGTTTGGGGGTTTTTTAAGTGCAACTTACATAGATTCTAATTTTAAGAAAGAATAAACCTACTTCACATTGTTTCCTATTTGGTTTAGGACACACTCTTTTAAAATGTCATGTTGCAGTGGATTGCATCTGAAATGGATTTTTCATTTAATCCCAGTGAATGCCAACCCTATCAGCAACTGCCAAAGACAATTCTACCCAGCCTTTCATGTATGGGACACCAGCAATTTAAGCACAGAAGAATCAACACTTATAACATGGTCATGTTTTGAAGGTTTTTATGGGGAAAAATTAATTTCTTGGGTTTTTGTTAAAGGAAAAGATACACACATGCACACACACACCACATTGTCAGCGTTCCTGACAGATGTTTTGCTATTCTTCAAGATATTCAAAGAGATTTTCAAAGTCTAAGTTAGAAGAAGTATTTGAAAACAAAGAAAACAAGATCAGTAAAAGAACTGGCAGTTCCAATAATTAACTGTATATAGGATTGTAAAACTCAAAAAGAGTACCATAAGAGAGGTTTTGGGATTTATAGTAGCACATATATAACTATCAAAATTGGGAAGTCCAGAGATGATGGTAATTTATGTGGTGAGGTTTGTCTTCACTATTCAGCACTCTATGGTTTAAGAAAAGAAAATTGGGATTCAAATGTTAATTTCATGTTTTTTGTCACCTTATTAAAATTATAATGAAAAATTCAATTCCCCTGCTTGGAACTTCAGCTCATAATGAATTGCATAAAAGGACTGAAAAGTACAGGGAAAAAAGTGCAGTTCAGTGTGATAAAGTAGAAAGAATACCAGGTTGAGAGTCAGAAGACCTGGATTCTATTCCTGGCTCTGCTGCTAAATGGCTATCTCATTTTGGACAAATCATTTTATTTCTCTGAGTCCTGGCTTTCTCATTTGTAAACTGTGGAGACTGATTCATGATGAATACAATTCTGTGATCGCCAATGTCAGATCCTGCAGCACATTCTTTGCCAATAGAGCTACTAAGCAAATTATCAAATACTCTCACATAATAGGAAACAGCATTTCATTAAATCCACCATCTCCCATGGGTTCTGAATTAGACAGAAAAGCCCAAACACTTGGTATATTATGCATCCAGTTGATCACAATTTATCTGCAGCATATCCTCTTTCTGACATTTAAGAAAGATAAAAATTCTCAAGAGCTTAATAGAAAAGTTAATGTCCTTTAAAATAGTATGGCCACTTGGTTATGTTGAATCATTCAAAGGTCCCCTGGACTGTGCAAAGTGAATAACAATGACCTTGTACATCCACTTTAGACTAGTTCAGAGAGTGAAGGTAGGGAAACAGCAACAATATTATTAATCTTTCAAGAATTTATATGGTCACCATTAGTAATATAACTAATGCTCTGTTCATATTTTCTTTAACTTTCTCTGTATGTCCTATTGTGCAATTTTATTACATTGAAAGATTTATGTGCAGCATTTCAGTGTTTCCTACTCAGGTAGTAAGATGCAGTGTAATTATGATAAGCACCAGCTAGCATGGTACCTGCCTGGAACATTACAAATGGAAAAGGAAACACATGCAATTAGACATTTACCTGCACAAAGTGAGCACTGGAATAATGTACATTTTCACTTTCAGGAGGTTTTGTATTCTTATTTTAGAAAGAATAATCATTCAGCCTCTTTATCCAGATTCTCATTTGTTTCATTCAGGTCTGTGATGTTCCTCTTCCATTTAGAAATACAGAGAATCAAACACCAGGTATTCTACTTGCTCACAACTAACAAAATAAAAAAAGACAAATAGTTTTTTCAATTAGTAATAAAAGAATTTTAGAAGTTATTGCACAATTTTCATATTCCAAACATGATAGGAGGCCACTGATATTTAGAGAAATTTAAATCCTCCTTTATTACACCTGAACCAATTCTCATTCTCACTTCATAAAATGTAAATCCAAGCCAACTGATCTTATATTGCTATCTAGACATTGAGAAGAAATCACTGAAGCAACAGATTACCTAATGCAGATGAATATAAATGAACTTCAACTTTATCATTATTGAAATGCTAAGAATTAAAGGTTTTCACATTCATAACCCTCTTACAAATCATCAACAAAAGATATTTAATGTATAAAATATTTCTACAGGCAACAAATTGAAATGAGATGGGGTGAGAGTAGACTAAAGTCACAGAATTTCATTCCAACACATTGAAGTTGTGCTATATTCTTGCTATTGAACTCTTCCAAGCTAGCATGCCTTCTTCTTTAACACATATATTTAGTTAATTGGGTTAGATACAATATGTAATATTGGAAACAAATGCAGATTTAAAACTGAGGATGTGTTCAGTCATCCACTCACATAGTTGAGAACCAGGAAGTCTAGCTTGACAACCTAGTTTAGAATTTAAGAACCAAAGACTTTGGAACAAGACTGCACAGATTTTTAATTTGGGGTAATGATCTGAAAGAACTCATACAAACATCCAGAACTCAAAGGGAATAAAATTCTTATTGTGTTCCTCTACAAGCACTTAAGTTACATAACTCCACAAGGAGATTCCCACTGACAAGGCACTTGCACTTCTATAGGGAGATGGTCCTCTAAATTAAAGTTATATTTTAAACCCAGAAAGGCTAAGCATGGGATCAAATGATAGTTAATATTCCATGTAATGTTAAGCACTGTTATAAGTGTTTTACATGTTAATACTCAATTTTTAAAGCCCAGTAAGGCCATGCCATCATGAACACCATTCCACAGAAGAGAAACTGAGACCAAAGAAAGATTAACTAATGTGTCCCTAACTACACCCAGGAAAGTTAAGACAGAGTGGATGCCAGAGCCTTGCTCTTGACCATTGTGCCATTTGGTAGTCACCAGTGGTGTTCCACAATTAGGGAGGGGTGGCCATGTAGCTTCCTGTGACCAATTATATATGAGTAGCAGTGATGTGTGATTTCCAGTGGAGACCATTTAGGAGCTAGGGTACAGTTCACCACTGTGGTGATCATGGATATGTGTATAAAGTAAAGTTTCCATTGACAGGACCCCTGAGCAGTGACAATTAGCAGAAACTTCCCATGAACCAGCACCAGATGCGAGCTTTAGAGAATTAAAGATTTGTTACACTAAACTGCAGAATTTGGGGTTATTTATTACTATTATAAATCCAGGCCATTTGGACAGATGTACAGCTTGCACATTATTAGGGTTCATTCAGAGTCACTTAATTCAGTTTTGGAGGGGATTCAGGATGAGCACAATTTATCCAGGTGAAGGCAGGTAACAGAGAGAGGAAAAAGTAAAAGCAATGGCCCAAAAGCAAAAACCAAAAATACATAAAGCTTTTGAAAATTTCAAGAGACTGAGAGACTGAGACATACACACTGGGATAAATCCAGAAAATGCACAATTATTCACATAAAATTTTATGTGCTTGATAATTTACTTTTTTAATAATCCATCTTTAAAGTCAAGGTAAATAAAGAGTTCTAGTTAGCTGATATAATTAGGGACATCGAAAAATCAATTTTACGAAGACAAATGTTGCAGGCTTAATTCTATTTCATTGTTATCCAGAATCACATAAAATTTTTGATTCAGAAGAGTTCTAAGTAATCATATAAGTGGTTGAGGTCAACTAGCAACATCTTCTGATAACCAGTATTTCTTGCATTTGTCCCTTTCCACTTTTAATTTGTATTATGAAATTGTAGGTAGGCAGGAGATTCGCATATTGTTAAAATGTTCACTAAGTATAAAATTACACATGGGGCCAATTTCTCAGCAACCCATCACCAGTAACTTAGATTTCCAAGCCATGGAGCAATTCTCATTTAATAAGGCTTTTCGAATTAATTGCCATCTCTCGTGACAGACAATGGCATTATGAAATTGCCTTAATTTATGTCTAAATTCAGTTATATATTGTACACTTAAATGATTATCCTTTTTGTGTAGGTCAAAATAGACCTTGGCTACTCATTTTTCATGCATTGAGATAAACATTTCTTTCTCAGTTACTAGAAACCCTCTATGAATTATTTAGAAAACTTAGCCAAGGTAAACTGCCTCCTCTAAATAAACATTGCTTTGAAATGCAGTCTCTCATGGCAAATTGCTTTGGAAAGATGTGATAGACATGTGTGTTTACATCAAAAGGGCAGATGTAGAGTAAGTGCAATGAAAAACAGTGAAATCTCCTTATTCAGCAGTAAACTCAAAAGGCAGAAAGTTTTGTTGAAATCTAAGTTTGGGTCAAAATCTGAATCTATCTCTAACTCCCTCATGTGTAACATGTGTAAATCCAGTCTTGTAATTGTCTGTCCTCTAGTATTGCCCTCCTAGAGAAATGGAGAATGGATGAGATATAGATGGAGGTTCTGCAAGATGAAGAAAAGGTGTCAAGAAAAAAAAGAGTAGGGGAAGTTCCTATGAATATAGAAATTTCGCCTCATGGGTTTCTTGAGAATATCACTTCCCCTCCTAGATAATGGAAAACCCTTAGGTATTCATACATTTTCTCTGCATGTGCCCTTCACTATTATCCCTTCCCTTTACATCTCTCCCCGAGTCATGCACATAAGTACATCACCTTTTGCATTCTGCACATCACAACATAATTTTATGTAATCAAATCTCCTTTAAGGAAACTTCTTCAGACAATCTTTAATGTACCATCTGGTCATGCCAGGTGTCTAGAAGCCAATACAAATAATTTTTCATCACCTTAACAGATTCTCTTTGGTTTCTGTTGATTTTCTTCTCTGTCATCATTTCTCTTCATTCATGTATGCACACTGGCCAGGACAGAAGTTGTGGAATGCACCTTAGAGCAGTTGTGGAATGCTCTACAACCTTCAATTCTATCTTAGAAGTGGACTTAATATAAGCTAATTTAAAATGCTCATATCTTGTGATACATAGGGTGAAATAATCCATTTCTGGTCATTCTACTTACTTCTCCAGTCTCTAAAGGCACGTTACTATGAAAAGCAATGTAGAGTTCATAAATAACATGTTCCCCACTTCCTGGCATCTCAGAAGAGAGAAAAAAATTGAACAAAACTTCTTCCATTGTAAGAAAAGAGTAAGCCACATATCCTTACCCTAAATTCTAAGATTTGAAAATGTTTCTCTAAAGAAGAATCCTTCCCCAACTACCCTGTCCTTCCTTCCCCATAAGACTAACCAATCCCCTTACTCAATTTTATAGAATGCATCACCCTGGATGACTAGGTCTTGTCAGCTGATTTCTGCTTGGGCTCAATCAATGGAATTTATTGACAAAAGATTATAGAGCAGGAGGGAAAATATATGAAATGATATTTCATTATCGTGTCTGCCCACTTTGGACTTCCTTTTTTGGCAAAGACTTCATCCATTTATGTGCTCAGTTCTTGTCTATTTCCTACTCCTTGCCTGCAGCTCTCACAGGGTCCGATTGACACAATCTTCTCTTCTTGCTCATTTAGGAATAAGGATGCTAATTGCTTCCTGTTGTTTCAGAAGTCTAGGTATCTCAGCACTCCTTATTACTTCCCTTAAACCCCCTTCACCCACAGACACACATTTTTCTATGTATTTGCTTCATCAAAATACCTTGCGTTACTTGAGCTGAAGTTTTATTTTCTACTGAAACTCTAGCTAATATAATCAACATAATTTGTTATTATATAAATTATGAATGTCACTCCAGTAGAAGCTAGTGTCAAGCAATCAACGCAAAGTAATGAAGCAAATCCACCTGACTCTCAAAGGGATGTTTGTAGATCCATGTTCCTAGGTAGGATTATTTATAGCTAAAATTCAAAAGCAACTCAGGTGTCCATTGACAAATACGTAAGCAAAACAATGGAATACTCTTCAGCTTCAAAAGGGAAAGAAATTCTGACATAAGCTACAACATAGATAAACCTTGAGGACATTGTGCTAAGTAAAATAAACCACATGGAAAACATGTTGTCTGATTTTCCTTTTATGAGGTTATTTAGACTAGTCAAAATTCATAGAGAACAAAGGTATAATGGTGGTCAAGAGGGTTTGGGGGACAGGGGAACTGGGAGTTATTGTTTAATGGGTACAGACTTTCATTTTTGCAAGATGAAAACAGTTCTGGAGATGGATAGTGGTGATAGTTACACAACAATGTGAATTTACATAATACTACTTAACTGCACACTTAAAGATCCCAAAGATAGTAAAGTGTATTTTAGTACAATTTTTTTTTTAATGGGAGAAAAATGCCTCCTGTCATGTTGCAGAAAAATACTTTCTACCCTTGTATTCAAGAAAGTATGTTTCATTTGTCTAAAAGCCTAGAAAAATCAAGGAAACATATTCTAAAATGTTTAATAAAAACTGCTAAATTTATAAGTCAAAGGTATTTAGTAAGGATGATAATCTGTAATCTGTTTTTCCCCTGCACACTCTACAAATAGAGCAATTAATAGAAAGTTTCATATTAGTCTTATCTGACCTATAAAAATCTAAAAGTTTAAGTAGAAACTGTTTAGAAACTTAAATTTCTAATTTCCCAGTAACAAATCATAGAGGAATGGAATCTACCTATAATTCTATGCTTTATAAGCACTTAAGAAATACATACAATTTCCCTTTATCTAAAATGTGCCAATAGACATCTCTTCCCAAAGGTCAATCTTACATCAATCATAGTCATCATAGGTGATAAGCTATAAATGGTGTCTCAAAATGAATCCCTGTGTGAGTACAACCAACCAAATCACAAAATCTTCCCCTGTACTTTGACTGGTTAGAGAGTTACTCACAGAAAGACACCAAACACAAATATTAGGGTTTTTTCCAAATCTACTTCACAAGCACATGAGCTTTCAGTTAAAATGTTTCCTCTTTACTTAACAATGATGTTTATTGAGTTTATCTTTATGGATTTAAAGTAAAATGCAAACAAAATGCAATGAATTTTTGAAAAGTATCAGTGTAAAAATCAGTACACTTTAAAGACAATATGTAAGCAAATGCATTATATATTTTTCATTTCATTCTTGATTAACATTTATTAATTGTACACTAATGGGTTTCATATTGATATTCCTACATATGCATACAGCATGCACTGATCAAATTCATCCTCCCTTTATCCCGCCCTAGTAATCATTATTTTACATTCAGATTGACTTTTTTTTAGCTTCTACATACATGTGATACTTGTCTTTTGGTATCTAGGTAATTTCACATTAACTAATTTCCATCCACTTTGCTCAAATGATAGGATTTCGTTCTTCTGTGTGACAAAATCAATCCATCATGTATGTACATTTTTTATTAATTCATTGACAGGCCCCTAGCTTTATCCATGTATTAGTTATTATAATAGTGATGCAATAAACATGGGCCTGCACCATCTTTTCAGTATGTTGACTTCATTTCCTTTGGATATATACCCAGAAGCATGATAGTTGGATCACATACTAGATGATAATCATTCAAAAGATTGACAGACAATCCTATAGTCCTTTTGTGCTTAAAAAATGCATTTGTTACACTCGTTCTTTTGACTAATCAGCATCTAAAGTGCTCTTATGTGGGGGAACACTTGATCTTTTGAGTCTTAGAAGACTTAGAATCCCACTTGTGAACACTGAAGATTTTCAAGTACTTCCCCAACCTCCCCTGTAAGAGTCAACATGTACTGGATTCTATAAGCAGACTGATTAGCTTAGATTGTGAATAAAAAACTGGTGGCACAAGGAAATAGGAGATGAAGAAAGAGTTCATGACATGTACAGTATTTGGAACCCTGGGCAAGAAGAGAACAACTAAATGTATGTTATCTTCATGAAAAAGGGAAATTTAGAAGACATAGAACAAAGAACCCAGAGAATAGATACAAATACAATGAAAAATTATTTCATGTCATAAGAATTGATTAATCTTAAAGTATTTGCTTCACTTAATTTCAGAACTCCATCAAGCAATGACTCCCTTATGCTTCTCATGTTGCCCTTTCTTGAAGCAGAAATATTTATAAAAGAGAGATTAAGTCTGTCCCACCAATATACATTGGTGGAGAGTGAGAGACAGTTTGTCTCTTTAAATTCACAGGTATGGATTGCAAAGGTTCATGTTTGTACTTAAAGAAAGATATCTGACAAATCCATTCTACACCCTGATTTGATTTTATGAGAACCTGGAATTTGAATTGATGCTCTAAGGAGATAAAACCCTAGGTGATACTGCTTAGGAGTAGAGGATTTTGCATGTGGGATGAACATGACTTATACTGGGGATCCAGAGGAAACACTATAGAAGGCAGCTTCTAAGATGACTATTAATGATGGCTGCCTTCTGATATTCATGTCCTGGTTTAGTGGTTTAGTGTTAGCTAAACTTACTGATGCTGGCAGACATGGGATGATGTTAGATTAGAAAAAAAGACTCAGGATGGGGTCCCAACTTTTATGCTCTATACCTTGCTTCTTTAGAGGGAAACCACATACCATATCAGTAACTGCCTCATAGAGATACTTACCAAGTCAAGACTGGAAGAAGGTCTCCAGCCACCATCCAGAAAAGAAGACCTTCTGTCCAACAACCCATGAGAAACTTGTTTTTTTCCCAAGAACCACCAGAGTGAACTTTAAATTGATTCCTCTTCTAAGTGAGCCTCCAGGTTGTGACATCACAGCCCCAGATTAAAGTTTTACCTGCAACCTCATGGGAGACCTTGAACCAGTGGTTTCCAATGAAGTTGCACTATCATTGCCCACAGAAATGGTGAGGAAATCATTGTTAAATAAAGCATTTCAGTTTGGGGATAATTTGCTACACAGTAAAAGATAACCAATATTAATTTCTAAAATGTTGATACAGTTCATTTCATTAGATAATGTTTAGAAATGAAAATTATAAAGACATAGCATTATTTGCTGATTATTTAGAAATACGTAGGGAAAAGAATTTGAAATGAATGCCTCTATATCTCAGTACCAGGGAATAGAAAGGGGTGGAACAAGAACTGCTGCATTTTCATGGAACTGAGTTGCAAAAGTCTTGCCTAGGACTTCTAAAATCCTATTCCTGAAAATCCCTTCTCTCAGTCTTCTGAAGAGCCATGGCTTCATTTTAAGATTTCAAAATTGCATTGCATTATGTAGTATTAGCAGCATTTCCAAATATATTACCTCTGAAATTCTCTCATTTCCTTCAATAGAAGATAAAAACAGCACAGAATTTGACATTGTCCCAAAAGCAGAAGAAAAGGATTTGCCAAGAAAATGATTCCACAACTCTTTGATGAGAAATTGATTCATATGGAATCATATATTAAATATTAAAATTATTTGAGTGATCTGATAGTGAATGTGTAAGGAAAAAATATGGAATAAGAATGAAAACTTGGGAAAGTGGCATTTATAAACTAAAACTTAAAAAATAAATCAATGTAATTGAATACTGAACTGATAGGGTCTTGCTTGATTTAACTTCTTTCATTAAAAAGTCATATAGATTTCTTTGCTTTTTTCTTTTGAACAGCAGCTCACATCTATAACCATGTCAAGAACAAAGACATCAAAAAGAAATGGCAAGGCCCAGAAGACCAGGTAAAACTCTAGGATTTGAAGGAATTAAAGTTAAACTCCACCACTGACCTTACTGAGGTTGCATGAACTCCCTTAAGTTAATTAAAAACTATCTATGGAATAAAAATAAAAATAATCACCTACCTCATAGGGCTGTGTTAGAACTAACAAATAAAATAGATCATAAAGCACTTAACCAAATAGAACCAAAAGTCTTAGAACTATAGGCTATGCTAACAATATTTTGGCGTCCTCATTTAACCCCTAGAAAATGAAAATCATTGACTACAAATTTAAGATCAAAGAGATGGAAAACACTGGCTGACAGTTTCCAAAGCAAATCTCTCTTCTTGAAAAAAGTGTCAAAGTTTTAGCACTCAAATATAATTAAAATGAAATAAAAAAGTTTCCCAGACTGAAGGATAGCAAGTAATGAAAACAAAAACTTCAATACCTCCCACCTGTATGATCTTGAAGCTAACTGTATGCCAGGCATCCACATGTTACTTTCATTATTTACTATCACAACATTTCCACTAATTGGGTATATCTATGCCAACCTTATAAAAGGCCACTTCATAATAAATAGGTCCCCAGTGTTTTAGTCAGCTTCTTTGCTACTGGACTAAAAGATCTGACCAACCTAATTTAAAGGAGGAGAAGTTTATTTGACAGTTCTGGTTTCAGAGGTCTTAATCCATAGAAGGCTGGTTCCATTCCTTGGGGCTCAAGGTGAGGTAGAACATCATGATGGAAGAGTGTGGCAGAGGGAAGCAGATATAAATAAATACCCAAATATATACTTGCCAGATACAAATATGTACCCCAAGCCACACCCCAATTCCCACCACCTCCAGCCACACCCTACCACTTCAATTACCACTCAGTTAATCCCTATCAGGGGATTAATTCACTGATTGGGTCAAGACTCTTATAACCCAATCATTTCTCCCCTGCACCTTCTTGCATTAGATTTTAGGGGACCATCACATCCAAACCATAACACACAGCAAAAAGTTGAACTGATATGCAAACAATTTTTTACCAAAATTGAATACTCAAGTACAACCCCAGGAATAGAAATGTCCTAGGGGAGGAGAAGGATGTTCATTTGTCTTTAATGAAGAGAAACAAGATTTCACGTTCTTCATTGATAAACATAATAAGTATATCCCAGGGTCCCTCATGCCTGGGCTCTATTAAGGGAACTCAGGCAAGACTTTCACATCTGAAAAGGGCAGTCCATCCACCCTGGCCACACTGACAGGAGTAGGAACAAGTATTCATACTGAAAGCTGGCATTGTCCAATGAGGAAAAGTGGAAGGATCAGTCTAAAAGAAAGAATGACTGTTAGAATTCTCTTTATATTCCATTTGATTTGGAAAGAGGTAATCAGTTTGGCAGGTGAAGTACGACTCAAAGCACAGACAATCCATATTAAATGCAATCCCTAAAACAAAGATCAAACGTTCTACTTCTGGCAGCTGTGGATCCATACAGCCCAACTCTGCTATGATTCCTTGGCTTCCTGAATCAGTGGCCTGGGCTGTGTGCACTTTTTGGGCTATGTGCACTTCCAAAATCATCTTAGACCAGGGTCAGTTTCCCAGGTAACCATGCAATGCAGTGGAGATCTGTGTAGGAGAGGTTCATTGAAGAATGCTCTAGGAAACAACATCTCTTTTTTTAAAAAGTGGGAGACCCACAATTGGGCAGAGTGAGAAATTGAACTGCAATACAGTTGTATTAGAGGTCTCAACCAACCTGAGGAGGAGATCTGGAGCTGGCATGGCCTTTCAGAAATGGCCTGAATCAAAGTGAAGGAATATGGACTTTATATCCCCTCCATGAACCTGTCAATAGGCAAAGACTTTCCCAGTAAGGATAAGTAACTTAGGAGAAATAGCTCCCACTGACAAGAAAAATCTCCATAGAAATGTCCTCAGCATCAATACTCCTAGCAACTGGGGAACAAGTGCCACAGTTCTGCAAGGTCCAACTGGGAAGCTCACAGGAACATCCACTAAAGTCTATCCTTTGTACCAGTTAGCTCTATTTACACCATAGTCAATTCACCCCACCTGTAGATTCTTTCAGAATTTGAGTTGGTAGTTTGTTTTCCCCTTGGGAAACTTTAGTAAACCTAAATTAGAAAAATCAATGCAGCTGGTGTTGAGACAAAAACTAGGATTCATCTTCTTCCTACTGCTTATCTCACAACTCTGTGATCTGAGTAACTTATTTCTTGGGGCAGCCCAAACCCTCATCCCTGAGGAAACTGAGCCACTGCACACCAGGCCATTATCAAACCATGGTTTCAGCACTGGTACAACAATCCTGAAAACTGAGCAGGGAAGTATCAAGAGATGACCCAGTGGATCCTCCGAATGTTAAATATGTTCTTCCCTGTTGCTGTCAGGAAATTGTCTCTCTACCTCATCTTAATGATCAAAGTTAACTTTCCTTTCTTGTCTACTTGTCCTTTTACAAAGGAAATCCAAAGAGACCAAGCTGGAATTTAGAGTTCTTTATGTTTTCCCTGATGAAAGTGTTCAGTAGCTAAAATATCAGGAGTTGGAGGCACAAATGATCCAAGTGGATCACTAAGAGTTATAACAGGATCATTTCTACTTCCCAGACCAGTCATGGACTAGTATATAGACACACTGGAGAACAGTGCCTTACCTTCAAAGACCTTCATCTTCAAGCTGGCACATAAGCTGAGGCCTCAAAGTTTTAGCATGACTCTATTGGACCAGGATATTCCATGTGTCGAGGTATGTTAAAGGACAATAGTATTCCATGGTTATGTGCCCACTGTCAATCTTCTTTACTATAAAGTGGGTCATTTTATCTGAGATGATATGATATGGGATAACATGTTGGTATATCAAACATTGTATAATCCCTCAAATAGGGATGTCCTGCAAAAAAGAAAAACAAATTCACACTTACATATGTCATCTCCAGTAAAGATGAACACTTGTCCTTTTCATAGTGGAAAGAGTTCAACGTAATCAACTTGGGATCAAATGAATTATTGATCTTTTAAGGAAATAGAGCCTACTGGAGGCTCAATGTTGATTTGAATGGCTAACACATTGAACATTCATTAGCAAACAAAGCTAGTCAACCTCTGTGAGTTGAAGCCCATGCTTCGGGCCTATGAACAACCCCCACCTCTGTCACAATGAATGTTTTTTTGAGCCAGCATTTGGGGAATAACACAGGATGGCTGATACCAACTGTCAGGCCATTCCATCCATTGGGTTGTTACTATCTCTTCTGAGTGATGTTCTCTAGCAGCAATCGCATAGAGGCAAAGAGCTTCATATTTTGTGTCTATATCCACAAGTTCATATTTTGTTTTTCCTGATTTTTCAATCTTTCTCCTTGGCAGTCTCTGCTTAAAGAGTAAGCCACATATCTAAATGGATCCTAAATAGAGAGATAATTTTTCCTGCCACAGACATGCTGAGTACTGTAAGGATTTACCTTTATTGCTATCTTTCAGAGTCACAAGTGAGTGACGTGGAAAGGAAGCAGCAGTCTATTTTCATTTTGCATCTATGTACAAAGTCAGTTAATTCATAAACTGAGCTAGGGACTTGTTCTTCTTTCATGACCTTAGGGTCAGGAAAGTGAACCAAAGGATTAAAGCTAGGGCAAGAGTGGCGATTGACATGGGGTTGTAGGCTTCCTTGTGCCTTCTGACCTTGGTCATAGCTGATCTTGGATGTCCTTTTGACACATTATTACTGGTCCCACCTAGCAACAACATGTGAATCTCTCCAAACCCAGCCCATGACAGGCAGCTCTGATCCAGGTTCAGACAATCCATCTCTACCAAGACCGAGAATGCCAGGAGCTATTTTGGAATGGTGTTTAATGCTACAGATAACCCTTCAGAGTTGTCCCATGTTGAGGCAACATAACCAGGCATTTTTACTTCCACAACAACCAGCTAATAGATACAGGAAGGAACTACAATCCTGAATGAGGTAATTGAATGATACAATCTGCTGAGGAAAATCTCATTTCCTAGGGAAAGATTCAGCTTGAGCTACATGGAGCCAACACTCCCAGCAGCTAGGAATGTGTGCCTCTCAGTTCTACAAGGGGGATGTGGGTGGTACACATGGTATGAGTCAGATTATTCTCTTGCTACCAAACTAGTCTGGCTAAAACCAGATTAAATTTAGAATTTACTGTTTGCATTTGAGATATGAATCAAAAACAATAGACTTGTGATTACCCCAAAAACAAATCACCAGTTCAGAAGAAAAAATGGGTAAACTTTGAAAACCAGTGTTGGATGCATTACTCAACAATGTCAAATTTCTCCATTCTAAAGTACATATAATGAATTAACATAACTAGTAGTATGATAGTCTAAGTTGGTATTCTGGACTTTTCAAGTTTTCAGGAGAAACAATATTGTTTTCATAACTACAGTATAGTTCTAGGCCTGATTTTGAATTTATTCTAATAACTAGGAATTCATACTTTAAATGTTAGAATCAATTCAGATGATTCCAACTCAAAACAACTTTTGTTTCAAAAGTATTTTAAACTCCATAGAAACAATGCTACGCCTAGTAGTCAGGGCCCTGAAGTCAGCCCACTACAGCCTAAAACTTGGGGGGCGGGGATTACTGATAAATAAATAAGGTAATAATGTCTGAAGGAAACCACCTTTTGAAATGAGATTTCTATAATAAAAACAGTGTCTTCAAAGGAATGGCATAAGAAACTAGAAGCCATAAGAAATAGGGATACATATTCTGATAAGTGATAATAAATAAAGACAGGGAGCTGGGGGAGGTTCCTGTAATCAGGAGGCTGAGGCAGGAAGATCACAGGTTTGAAGTCAGCTTCAGCAGATTAGCAAGGCCCTAAGCAGCTTAGTGAGATCCTGTCTCAAAGTAAAAAATTTTAAAAAGGTTTGGGGATATAGCTCTGTGGTTAAGCATCTTTGGGTTCAACCCCTGGAACCAAAAACAAATTTAAAAAAAATGAAGCAAAAAAGGTGGAGTAAAGTATAGACAAATTCTCTTCTCTTTGCCCATCGTATCCTATCCCCAAAGTTAGGCATAACTATTTTATTTGACAGTTCTTCAAGTTCCCTTTAGCCCTTTATGCAGGCTTTACTGGTTTTTATCTCAGTATTTTAATACCATATTTAAATGCCTGCTTTTTTATGCACTCAGTACCCAGCATCTTTCTAAAGTATTATGTGTATTAAATATAACATTGCTAAAAGAATGAATGAATAAATGAAGACATCAATAAAAGAAGCTCATTACCCTGGAGGGACTATCTTTATTCTCTTGGCACTTTAAAAATGGCACCTGAAATTTCATCAATGTCTTCTGTACAATGAAAAATTGAAACCTGAAGAAGTGAAACACTTTTTCAGAACTACTTACTAACTTAAATTTTCTCCAGGACTGTTTAACTTCTTCTCTGAGTTTATGTCAGACTAAAGAATGGCGGCCAGAGGGTCTGTGGGAATTGTGATAAGATTCAGACAAAGCTACACTGCAAAGAGGTGGTTAAGATTCATCACAGTGAGCTGATTTCCTGGAAAAAGTTCACATTTTGAGGCTTCACTTGCCCTCAACCCCACTGTTAGGCTGCATCCACATGCCACAAGCTACAAGCTACAAGGCTTTGAGGCTCAAGATCAAACGGGAAAGAACAATCTAAAAATCTCTCCACATTACCACATTCTTATCATTTCAAGAAATACATGGTTCTTGTTCATCTATCCTTAAACTCAACTGGAGTTAGCTTCAAGATATTTCTAATTTTTATTTAAAAGTCAAATATGGGTGTCTAAACTCCCATCCTAGTCCCTCAGCCCAGAGGAAGATTAGCTGCCCCTCCCAAACTCTCTTGAGAATTTTCAGAAAGGGAGAGAGGAACCCTGTTCTCTCACTTGCCTCTGGTTTCAAGAGTTCCTTTTGCTGTATCCTTCAAACTATTTCACTGCTATAGTTTGGATCTAGAATGGGCCCCAAAAACTCGTATTAGACTTGTTCCCCAGTTTGGCACCATGTGTAAGTGCTAGCACCTTTAAGAAATGGAGCCTAGTGGGAGGTCTTAAGTCATTGAGAATGTACCCTTAAAGGGGAAATTGGGACCCCAGCAAGTTCCTCTTTTCATATCCCAGATACAAGGTAAACAGTTTTGCCACATATTCCTGGCATGATGTGCTACCTTACCATAGGCCCAAAGCAGCAGAGTCAATTGTTCGTGGACTGAATCCTCCAACACAATGAGCCAAAATAAATATTTTCTCTTTATAAGTTGATTGTCTTAGGTATTTGTTACAGTAACAGGAAGCCGAATAACACAACCATGAACTTCTTTCCTGCGTGAAATACTAACAAACTGAAAGTGGGCCTAGGTCAGACATCTACTAAGATCTGGGCAGGGACAGAAGGGCTATGTTGTAATGCTTCCCAGCATGCTAAATTAAAAATTGGATATTAGCCAGTCACAATGGTACATGCCTGTAATTACAGCAACTTGAGAAGCTGAGGCTGGAAGGTCATAAGTTCAAGGCTAGCCTGGGTTATGCAGCAAGACCCAGTGTCAAATTTTTTAAAAATAAAATAAAAGGGTCTGAGGATGTAGTTCAGTGGTAGAGCACCCCTAAGTTCAATCTCCAGTATAGGGGAAAAACTACGAGACACTTCTACTGTAAATGACCTTTGTCATACCCACTACCTATGCTTGCTCACTGTGTGCTCTGTGTAAATTCTTGGTGTCTTCATCATAGTTGGGCTCCTTTCTCCCTGCCCAGTCCCTGGCAACTTCCAAATTCCTGTCTGATTGATAAAGGCAGTGCAGTTTCTTTTCTCAATCTCATGAGTCTCAAGCCTTTTCCTGAAACTTATCTTTTGCTCACAGCCAAATGTCTCATCTACTCCAAAGGGAAGTACTGCCACTTCTCTAGGATTCAGAAGTGGGTCTACTGGGATTTTAGATCACAAATCATTCCTTTATACACAAAGACTAGCCAGGTATAATAGACAACTCTCAAGGGGCTTCCTAAACTACAAGCTTCCACTCTGTAAGAACTGCCACATGCTTGGGAGCAGTGGGCAGCTGCCATGGCTGATCTATGTGACTCATTGCTATCCCTACCCACAGCTGACAGAACCCCAAGGGAACACCTGATGGAAGCTGTAAGAGCCAGGTGCAGTGGTGTATGTCTGTCATCCCAGATACTCAGGAAGCTGAAGCAAGAGGATGTCTTAAGCCCAGGGATTTGAAGTCAGCCTGGATGACATAGCAAGAACCTGTCTCTTAAAAAAATCCTGAAAGAATGATTTTCTTTTTGAGGAACTGGTATCAGAAATTAGACAGTGGAGTCTGAAACCAGAGTCAAGTTAAAGCCAGCATTCAGAGAACAGGGCAACATGCTCCTGCTACAGAAAGGACCCTGATGACCCTGGTTCCTCAGGGCTAGGTGGGCTCTCTTTCCTGCATTCAGGGAATGATTCCAAAGTCCCTTCATCTTTAAACCAACAAATGTCAATTCCTACTTTTTTTTAACTAAAATGTTTTTAATAGATAGAGACTTCAGAGAACCCCACAAAGAAATTCATTACAAATTCACAGGGAAGGACATTAGGCTTTTTTTTTTTTTAGAAAATCCAGGTTAGCCTGGGTCCCTCTGATCAAAGAATTGGTCAACCATTAATGCCAGAAAATGAGATGACTGTGAACTTACTCATATCTAGATGCATTCATTTTACAAAATAATCCAAGATACTGTGTTACATAGAATAAGGAAATTACCAATATCAGAGACTTCCAGCTACTTCCAGGGGAGTCAATAACTCATCCCAGTAATGATTCAGAATTAGAATCGTCATTACAGCAGAGCAGAACACGATCTAGGAACACCAACTCCCATCATAACATTCATTAAAAGATTGGGCAAGGGGCGGGATGTCTAAAAGATGTTTCCTTAAAGTAAACAAAATAAAAACAAACAAACAAAAAAGCTTACTGGTTCCCCAGAAACTGTCCTTTCCAGGAAGAGACTAAGATATGCTGCTGTTCAGACTCTGACCTATTACAGAGACAAAACCAGCTGTGTACATAAAGCTGCTTCCTTGTTAATCGAGTTGTCATTTCTCCCATGCCCTTGAATCTCGAAGTAAAACTTATAAATAATCTGATCTTAACATTTGAAAGATGCACTCTTCTTCTGTCTGTTAGAAGGTAATGAGCAATCTAAGGCACTCTGCCTGGATTTTCTTTCCCTAATTGCCCTAAAAATTAAATAAAAATCTTCCTGCCTGGGTTCCACTGCTCAGTGAAAACAGGATAAAATACAGTAGGTTCTAATAAGTGAGTATGCATGAAGTTTTCTTCCTTGCTCCTTAACACCGCATTTACATTCCCTTCCAAACAGTACTAACTTCTCTGCCTCTTTATCTCCATAGAAATCAAATAGCTATAGCACAAATTAATGTTGCAGAGAGAGTTTTCTTCTATTAGAAAAAGATTGTCTTCCATTTTGTGGCCAGGAGTTTTTTGTTTTATTTCTTTAATGCAAGATTGAGGAAGGGGGGCAGAGGGGTGACTTGAATTACAGCACTATTTAAGCCATAATATTTAATTTCGGACTTTGTCCTTTATAGTCTATTACCTCAGCTGCCATCTCTCTCTCTCCCTTTCCCTCATTTTCTGTTGAAAATTGATCTCATTGTTCTTGTCTGAATAAAAAGGTCCAGGCTTAGGGCATTTCAATTAGCTTCAACTCAAGAATAAAAGATTCCTTTTAAAGTGAAAATCATGGGGTTTTGCCAATTCAAATCACATTACTCATTTTGTCTCCTAGGCCAGGCAGGAAAGCCAAGGGTCACACCCTTCAGGATTCGTGCATACTGCTCATAGGGATGGCAACCTGCCACTTTGCTGACATTCTCCTCGATTGCCTGACCTGTGGGTTGGCAGGGAGACCCCAGAAACCTCCTAACCCAGGTCTTCAATAGGCAGCATTAGGAAATGCACTGCACATTTCCATGTAATGTCCCGATGAAGTGATGCCAGAGTACTTGACTTTATTTTTTGCATCACTGTTATCCACTTAAATAGAAACAGTTATTTGTCACCAACATATTAGGGAAGATGAATATTGGTGCTTATTTGGAAAGCAAGTTATTTAGAGCACCTCAGAAGAAACTGGAGTCACTTGAGCATTGTTTCTGGAGTCCCTAGTTGAGGAAAACAGCACACAGGAGACATTGTTACAAAGTTTGCTGTGTTCCCTCCAGTAGCAATTCCCTCACTTCAACCCTGCCTCTCTCATAACCCTAAACACTGCATTTAGATTTCCACACTCTAAGCAGATAGTGAACGCGCAAGAATTCAGAGAATGAAAAATGGTCATTCAATTAGCAAATACAGTAAAAGAAGAACAACTGAGGACTTCGGGTACAAAGCCACAGCAGTTTACTTTTCCATTCTTGCAACATTTCTGTAAATATGAAATTATTTGAAAATAAAATATTACAAAAATAACATCATATTTATAACATGATAAAAAATTGGGGTTCAAGAAAAATCTAACAAAACTGGTATTTGGTGGAGGTCAATTATTTCTTTAATGCAAGTTTTGGGGAAGGGGTCAGAAGAGTGGCTTGAATTACAGCAGAAAGAAAAAAATAATCAAGGTTGAGGTAAAGAAGAAAAATGTCACTGCTATGTTAAAGCATGTAAATAGACTAAAGGTTTTACTATAGGAATTTATTCCCTGTCTTTGTTTATGAGTCTAGTGTCAAGGCAACAGTCCAAGAAATTGTCACTGGGAAGTTCTCTTTGCTAGTCTCCAAGCTTATTCTTAAAGGACCATCTGTATATTTTCAAACACTTTTTTGTGTCAGTCACAAACCACCCCAAGAGAGTCCTCAATCTTTATATTAGCATCAGGCAAACACAATCCAGGGACAAATTAAAAAATAGTAAGAATAAAACATGGTCTTGAGACAGATTAAAATGAGCAAGGTATTCACTGACATGAAACTAAGATGGCAAAGTTTAATTAATAAGCGAATGAGTCTCTGATCAACAAAATGATTCACAAAGTTGGAAGGAATGGGGAAGCCATCCTCATGAAGGGAAAGGAAGCAGAATACTGTTTCTAGGTGATGTTACATAACAGATTACCCAGTGCAATATACAGTGTGCTAACTTTGAGACACAAAAGGACAAAAAGATTAGCATCACAATTGTTAAATGGCAAACTGGCTTCTGGTTTCTTTCCATTGCACAATGTAGAGCTAGCAGGTGTATAATCTCTTTTCAATATTCAAAATTGTATTAGTTCATTCTGGACTCAGTTTAAATCACCAATCCTTTTTGAAGTTTTCCCTGACTAAATAAATCTATGAAGCACAGTGCAAGTGCAGAGAGAGAGGCCAACCATTTTTTAAACTGCCAGTAGCCCCTTTGGGATATGATTGAATTCACTGTTTCATATAGCAACTCTCAAGGAAAAGCCTTTTGGGATAATATTCCAAATAGACAATATTTGAGGCACTTTGGGAGTTCATTTTTAGCCTGCCCCTGGGATAAATATCCCCTCAAACTAAAAAAGGTGGGCTCCAAATAACATGTATACGGAAGAAATCTAAAAGCTATTATAGTTCTCCTCTTAACTATATTTGAGATACAACTTACAAGGGAATGGGCAATTTTTGTTTTCACAGTAAATTCATTTAGCAGATAAAATAACCAAAATTCAGAGCCTGGGCTGAATCCTACCTCAGCTACCTATCAACTATATGACCTTGAACAGGTCACTCAAAGCTCTGTCCCTCCATTTCACTGCATTCAAAAATTAAAATGAGAATATTGCTATGGTTTGGATGTTTACCATCTCTCAAAGGCCCATGTGTTAGAGGCTTGATTCCCAGGGTGCTGCCATTTGGAGGTGGTAGAACCTCTAAGGGTACCAATACCATGCCGTTTTTGTTACTATTGCTTTGTAGTAGAGTTGAAGATCTGGTATTGCAATACCCCCTGCTTCGCTCTTGCTACTGAGGATTGCTTTAGCTATTCTAGGTTTTTTATTCTTCCAGATGAATTTCATAATTGCTTGCTCTATTTCTGCGAGGTACATCATTGGGATTTTAATTGGAATTGCATTGAATCTGTATAGAACTTTAGGTAGTATAGCCATTTTGACGATATTAATTCTGCCTATCCAGGAACATGGGAGATCTTTCCATCTTCTAAGGTTTTCTTGAATTTCTTTCTTTAGTGTTCTGTAGTTCTCATTGTAGAGGTCTTTCACCTCTTTTGTGAGATTGATTCCCAAGTATTTTATTTTTTTCGATGCTATTGTGAATGGGGTAGTTTTCCTAATTTCTCTTTCTGAAGATTCATCACTTATGTATAAAAATGCATTGGATTTATGAGCATTGATCTTGTAACCTGCTACTTTACTGAATTCACTTATGAGTTCTAAAAGTTTTCTGGTGGAATTTCCAGGTTCCTCTAAATATATAATCATGTCAAAAAGTAGGTCCAAATCTTCAACTTGTTGGCTCAGGATCAGATTTCCTTAACAGGACTCCCATAGCACAAGAAATAAAAGCAAGAATAAACAACTGGGATAGATTCAAACTAAAAAGCTTTCTCTCAGCAAAGGAAACTATCAGAAATGTGAAGAGAGAGCCTACAGAGTGGGAGAATATCTTTGCCAACCATACCTCAGATAGAGCGCTAATTTCCAGAATCTATAAAGAACTCAAAAAACTCTACACGAAGAATACAAATAATCCAATCAACAAATGGGCTAAGGAAATGAACAGACACTTCACAGAAGAAGATGTACAAGTAATCACCAGATATATGAAAAAATGTTCAACATCCCTAGTAATAAGGGAAATGCAAATCAAAACTACCCTAAGATTTCATCTCACCCCAATTAGAATGGCGATTATCAAGAATACAAGCAACAATAGGTGTTGGCGAGGATGTGGTGAAAAAGGAACACTCATACATTGCTGGTGGGGTTGCAAATTAGTGCAGCCACTCTGGAAAGCAGTGTGGAGATTCCTCAGAAAGCTTGGAATGGAACCACCATTTGACCCAGCTATCCCACTCCTTGGCCTATACCCAAAGGACTTAAAATCAGCATACTACAGAGATACAGCCACATCAATGTTCATTGTTGCTCAATTCACCATAGCCAGATTGTGGAACCAACCTAGATGCCCTTCAGTTGATGAATGGATAAAGAAACTGTGGCATATTTATACAATGGAATATTACTCTGCAATGAAGAATGATAAAATTATGGCATTTGTAGGCATATGGTCGAAATTGGAGAATATCATGCTAAGTGAGATAAGCCAATCTCAAAAAACTAAAGGACGAATGATCTCGCTGATAAGCGGATGAGGACATATAATGGGGGGTGGGACTGGCTAGCATTAGGTTTAGGGTTAGGTTTAGAGTTAGGCTAAGGAGAGCAGTAAGAATGAAGGAAAGAAGGACTGTGTAGAGGGAAAAGAGGGGTGGGAGGGGTGGGAGGGGTGGGAGGGGTGGGGGGGAGGGGAAAAATATAATAAACATCATTACCCTATGTAAACGTAAAAAAAATAAATAAATAAATAAATAAATAAAAAAAAAAGAACCTCTAAGGGGTGGGGCCTAGTGGGAGGTTTCAGGTTATCGAGTGCAAGACTTTGGGGCACAGGAACCCCACTGCCGTCCTCTCTCTCTTTTTCTCCCTTGGCCATGGCTCTGCTTTGCCACATGCCCTCACTATGGTGTGCTGCCTTACCACAGTCCCAAAGGCAACAAGGTCAACTTATTACATGGGCCAAAACCTCCAAAATAAAAAGTAAAAAGAAATCTTTTCTCTTCATATGTTGATTATCTCAGGCATTTTTTTACAGTGATGGAAGGTATTTCATTATAGTTATTTTAAGATTAATGAGTCTAAATTATGGAAAGCCCTTAGAATTGTGTCTAGCACATAGTGTTGCATAATTATTAGGCATTATTAGGAGAATCATAAACTCTTTCCAGTTCAAATAATTAAATGTTGGGATTAAAACCACTGAAAATTTAACTATCTTTAGGACTATGAAGAGCAAGATTCAAGTCCCTCCTTTTCATCATTACACCTGTATGATCAGAAATATCAGAAATACATCACATACTTCTCTTAATGAAACATAAATTAGTAATAAGTATATATAATAAATTCTACCAAGTGCTATACAGAGAATAACTGCAGTAGGTAAGTTGGATGCCAGGATGTAATTCAGAAAGCAATTGCAAGCCGGGCCCAGTGGCATACACCTATAATCCCAGCAGCTCTGGAGGCTGAAGCAGGAGGATCATGAGTTTATAGCCGGCCTCAGCAATTTAGTGAGGCCCTAGGTAACTCAGCAAGACCATGTCTCTAAAATAAAACATAAGAAAGGACTGCGTATGTGGCTCAGTGGTTAAGAGCCCCTGAGTTCAATCCCTGTTACCAAAAAAATAAAAAGAAAGCTCTTGCAATATCATTTAAGTGAGAGCTGAGCATGGTTTGTGCCATGTTAGTGGCAGTTCAGATGGTGGGAAGTATTGAGATTCAGAATATATTTGGAGGAGTTGGAAGAAGAATGTAAAGGAAAAATAGTTATCAGGATAATTCTTACGTGTTTGGACTGAACAACCAGATGGAGACTGATGCTATGAAGGAAGACAGAGAGCCTGGATGAAAGCTGCAAGCTTGGGCACAGAATTCAAAAGTTCAATTTGGAATGTGTGCATTTGAAAAGTCTGCCTCAATATCCAAGCAGAGAATAAGATAGTAAGTCATATGATTTGAAAGATGAAGGCAGAGGTCAGGGGTCAACCTAAAAATTTAGGAGTTATCAATATTTAATGATCATCCGATACCTAATGAGAAGAGGTTCAAGGATCAGGCACTGACAAAATCAGTCTAAAACACAGAGGTTCAGAAGAGGAGACAGCAAAGAGAAACTGATGAGAAATGGCTGAAGAAGCAGACAAAAGAGCCTGGTGCCTGTGAGCCCAGTGGCTTTGGAGGCTAAGGCAAAAGGATCAAGAGTTCAAGGCCAGTCTCAGCAAAAGCAAGGTGCTAAGCAAATCACTGAGACTCTGTCTCTAAATAAAATAGAAAATAGGGCTGGGATGTGGCTCAGTGGTTCAGTGCCCCTCAGTTCAATCTCTGGTACCCCACCTTCCCCCAAAATAAGGAAAAGAAAAAGAAGTAGACAAAAGACCAGGAGAGTACGGCCTGATGGAAACCAGCACAAGAAAGTCTCCGGAAGCAGTGACATTCTAGCTCTGGAGATCAGAACTAGGAGTCCTATCTCTAAAGAAAATATAGTCTTGTTCCCCATCCTAATTTTAAAACACTTAACTGTGTCTTATAGGTAACTGAAACATTTACTCTCCTTTAAATGCTAACTACAGTGCTATGGAAGGAAGAATCAAGGGAAGGAGGGAGGAATAGTTTGGTAATAATTCACCATTGTGTACTGAGCCTAATGTAATAGCATCCCACTAGAGTAGGTATTTTTCACCATCCATACATAACCTAAAAATTCAGAAGTATAAGCCTTGTTTGCCCAAAGCGACTGTGAGGAGTTACTGGTATGAAGAAGAGCCAGGAACTTGAACCTCAAATTCCCCTGCAGCAAACAGGGCTGTTTCCCTTCTGCTGCCTATTTCAATGATTTCCAACAGCTTTCAAAACCATTTAGGAACCCAGGATAGCCAGCAGCTTCTCAGATCACTGCCAGCAGCTTTTTGAATCAGGCACAGAGCAAGACTGGGCAAAAACATCCACTTTTTATTCTGCACTTCCAGCACAATTTCTCTTATGGAAATATGCAGAATCAAGTTTTGTTTAGAAAGATAAATGTCAGTTCAGGATCTGCTATTTGAAGAAGGGACTTTCAAACAGAAAAAGCACTGAAGGACAGCTTAATATAGGCTCTAAACTCCAGAGCTCCATAGATTGAGTTAATGATGGCTTCACACCTGTGTTTCTTTCCATTTGTCTTCCCTTCTTGAAGAGAGACCCCCTAATATGATCTTCTTTGTGGTTTAAACTGTGTTTCTGCAAGAACATCCTATCCTGAGGCTCTGGGTTTGTGTCACTGGAAAGAGATTTAGCAGACTGGATATGCACACCACTGTCCATGAGAGGATTAGTTGCATTTACTTAGCATTTATGTCGTACTTATATTCATGTTTATTGGCCATTCCTCACAGGATCCCTAGGAGGTAGGGGATCACTTTTATCTTCAGAGTTCCATAAGGTGGAAGAACTTGCTTGGAGTTACACAATATGAAAAGAGCCTGAACCAGAGTTCCCATGTGCTGTCTAGCCTGGGAGACATATAGTTTCATTATAAGTAATTCATCAACAGGAGTCCATGTAGCTGAGCAGGAACCAGGAAGTCCAAACTCAAACCACAAGTAAAAATCCTGCCACCCTCCATTCCCAATTTATTTTCCAAAGTGATCTTTTCCAAAATACAAGGCCAGGGAGATAATAAACTTGGCAGTAGGAGGAACATGGGATGCCACTGTTCCCATTCCCTCTACCTACCTTTATTTCCAGCCCATCACATCAGAACGCAAGTCCAGATGAACAGCAGTCTCTGCCTTTTTTTTTTTCTTTTTTCTCTTGTCAAACAAAGGCTCACACTGCTTAAATCTCCCTCCTTCCAGAAACACACATGCACACACTCACACTCTGTGGCCAATACCACATCATGCCTCTAATTTAGAAATTGTTTATACCCCTGTGTCTTTGAAAGCCCGCATCAATTTGGTTTCTTCTCACTTAGTTTCTCCTGCTCTGCACATATGTCAAGCTGTGCTTTCTGAAGCATCTTTTTCTCTAGGAAACTTTTTATTCCCTTAACTCTTGAATAGTATCAATATAATTTATGATCAAGCAAGTGCATTTGGACTCATTCAAGTAGGATAGGAACCAGTATGGCTTAATAGGAAAGCAGTCTCACAAAGCAGCCCCATTTTAATAGTGAGACTGTGAATTTGAGACTTGAGGAAACATGAGTTCAAATCTGTGCTTCAGCACTTACTGACTTTGATCTTGATGAACTATAGAATGAATATCTCAGAACTACAGTTGCCTCCTTTGGAGATGTGGATAATAATAATATACCTAGTAGCATAAACATGAGGAAATAATAATATATGTCTACCTTAGGAGACATATAGTTTCATTTTGAGCAATTCATCAACAGGAATCCACGTGGCTGTGCAGGAGCCAGGAAGTCCAAACTCAAACTGAAAGTAAAAATCCTACACTTCCAATATATTTTCCAATAAATGAAAGTAATTTCTGTTCTTAACAAATTTCTTGTCTACTGTGAATTTCAGTCTCTTGTAAAAGTCAAATTTAAGTGTGAGTTATGGGGATTAGATGAGGTAACATTTTTAAAATACCCCACAGGTTTATAACATAGTAGATATGCAATAAATGGTATTTTCTCCTAGAGAAAGCAGCATTCCGAGGATACTCTGTATCATCATAATTTTATTTTGCAGATAAGGATACTAAGGCTTATTCTCAACCATTTAGGGTGATATTATTGCCCTAAGCTTCCCTAAGTCAGTCTCCTTCCCTTCCTCCCATGGTTCTTTATGCTTACTTGTTTTTACATCTGTATGGAAATATTTTATTGACAATTTAAAATTTTATAACTAAATGAGATATATATTATGATTAGTCAATTTTAATGTTAATTTTTAAGTATGATCATGGCAGGGAAATTTTTTAGGAAAGTGAAATGTACATAATTTTTAAAAAAATTTTTATTATTTTTATTTAGCTTTTAATTTTTTACAGACTGCATTTTGATTCATTGTACACAAATGGGGTACATAATTTCATTTCTATGGTTGCACACAATGTATATTCATACCATTCATGTAATCATACATGTACATAGGGTAATGATGTCTGTCTCTTTCCACCATTTTTCATACCCCCCTCTCATTTTCTTCTACGTATTCTAAAGTTACCCCATTATTCTCTCATTCCCCACCCCCACCCCATTATATATCATCCTCCACTTATCAGGGAAAACATTCCGCCTTTGTTTTTTGGACTTGGCTTATTTCACTTAGCATGATATTCTCCAATTCCATCCATTTATTTGCAAATGCCATAATATTACTCTTCTTTATGACTGAATAGTATTCCATTATGTACATATACCAGAGTTTCTTTATCCATTCATCTGTTGAAGGGCATCTAGGTTGGTTCCACAATCTAGCTATTGTGAACTGAGCTGCCATAAACATTAATGTGGCTGTGTTGCTGTAGTTTGCTGATTTTAGGGCCTTTGGGTATAAACTGAGGAGTAAGATAATTGGGTCAAAAGGTGGGTACGTTCCAAGTTTTCTTAGGATTCTCCATACTGCTTTCCAGAGTGGCTGCACCAATTTGCAACCGCACCAGCAATGTAAAAGTGTGCCCTTTTCCCCACATCCATGCCAACATCTATTAGTGTTTGTGTTCTTGATAAAAGCCATTCTAATTGGAGTAAGATGAAATCTTAGAGTTGTTTTAATTTGAATTTCTCTAATTACTAGAGTTGTTGAACACTTTTTCATATATTTATTAATTGCCTATATGTCTTCTTCTGTACAGTGTCTGTCCAGTTCCTTGGCCCAGAACAAGAGACCTTGAATATTCAGAACAATCCTGAATAGAAAAAGTAAAACAGGAGGTATCACAATACTAGACATTGAACTATACTACAGAGCAATAGTAACAAAAATAGCATGATATTGGCACCAAAAGAGACAGACAGAGCAATGGTACAGAATAGAAGACACAGAGAAAAAAAACACATAAATACAGTCACCTCATACTAGACAAGGGAGCCAAAAACATACAATGGAGAAAAGATAGCCTGTTAAACAAATGGTGCTGGCAAAACTGGAAATCCACATGCAGAAAAATGAAATTAAACCTCTACCTCTCACCCTACACAAAACTCAACACAAAATGGATCAAAGACATAGGAATTAGACCAGAGACCCTATACCTAATAGAAAACAAAGTAGGCCCAAATCTTCATCATGTTGGCTTAGGATCAGACTTCCTCAATAAGACTCCCAAAGCACAAGAAATCAAAGCAAGAATCAATAAATGGGATGGACTCAAACTAAAAAGCTTTTTCTCAGCAAATGATATAATCAAGAATGTGAAGAGAGAGTCTACAGAGTGGGAGAAAATCTTTTCCACACACAATTCAGATAGAGCACTTATCTTCAAAATTTATAAAGAATTTTCAAAACTTTACAACAAAAATACAAAGAACCCAATCAATAAATGGGTCAAGGAACTGGATAGAAACTTTATGCTTATTAAAGAAACGCCTTCAAATTGGAAGCACATTAAGACTCACAGTCAAGATGTTAAATGAATCATAAAATAATAGTGACAATAACTACCACATAATGACTTTACACTATGTTCCAGGTACTGTTATATAGATTTTTATGTATTAAGTTCTTTAATTAAAAGAAAACAATCCAATTGTGTTACAGCTTGAGTAGCTATGGTACTCAGTCCCAATGCAGTCATGCGGGCTCCTGTTGGCAAACCAAAGTCCATGCACAAGGTGATTGCATCAGTTACTGCAGCATGGAGCATGACGTGGTTTTGTTAGTGATGGAGGTTTGAACAAGTGCCCTGGCACAGGTCAGAAGCATTAACATCTCTCCTGTGCTTGCTCTGCATGATCTGCCTCAAGTACCTTATCCAAAAGGAGGTATCACTCTCAGGAAATATGGTCTATTTGAAAGGCCAGAGGAGAGGGGTTTTCCATACTGGTGCAATTGAGAAGGAGCAAGTGCCTGAGGCCAGACACCCATGGTAGAAAAAGGCTTAGTGTTGTGTTCTGATTTTTTTCCCCTATGCATGTCCATCTTGGTCTGCCACACTTTCATTCCTATAATCTCAACCCTCTGCTGCCAAAACTCAACCATGCATACACATAAGCATGCAAACACACACGCAAACACACACACACACACACACACACACACACACACTCACTCACTCACAGAATCCTCTTGGCACAAATTTTGGATCCACTTCATTAGGCTAACCTTCTGGGTCATTTCAATTCAGTTTCCAATCCTGAAATAATTAAGGTATCCAAATCAGCAATTCCTTCACCTCCAACTCTCTCCATGCCCAACCCTAGCTGCATCAGTATGAAATTCTGTTAAGTTGTATTATTCATATTTGGGGGAGAATTTTTTCACCCATATAGCATCATATGATCAGAGGTCCCATGCAGGTCTCTTTGTTGGTGTGAGAAAAAGAAAGCCCATCCTACCATGGAATAATCACTTAGAACTATATGTCCTCTCCCTGCCTCCATTTGAGATCTCTCTGAACTCTCTGAGATGACTAAGCTCATAAGTGGGGTCGCATCCAACAAATAAAATGTGACGTAATTTTATCAGCATCCATCCAAATTGTACTGAAACAGCTGCTGGGGCCTTTGGCCTCTTACTAACTGCTTGATTTTATTTATGTCAAATGAAATGATTATGGTTTGGGTTAATATAATCAATTGCAGGCCCCAAGAATCCCCAAGCTTACAAAGGGTAAGTGACTAATGTACATAAAAATACAGTGATTGGAAGACACTATTAGAGTCCTTTAATAACTGAGTTTTTAAACTGGAATTTTAAAAGTTGCAGGAAATAAAGAGGAAATTCTTATGAATTAGACTGGCTATGAGAAATTCACTAGCCAATTACTTCATCTCATCATGGCCACATTAAAGTTGTCTTTAATGACATAAGCATGCAGCTACCTGTAAGATAAAGAACATCATTAGAAGTGAGGCACCATGGCACATGCCTGTAATTCCAGCAGCTCTGGAGACCAAAGAAGAAGGATCACAAGTTCAAAACTAGCCTCAGCAATGGTGAGACCCTAGGCAACTCAGTGAGACCCTGTTTCTAAAGAAAATACAAGATAGGACTGAGAATGTGTATCATTGGTTGAGAACCCCTGAGTTCAATCCCCAGTACCATAAGATAAAAATTAAAAAGAACATCATTATATAAAAGGGACAATTTTGTTATTTTTGTTTTTCTGCTTCTCCTGTACATTAATGCATTTATTCATCAAACAATATTTATAAACATTTATCACCACCTAATAAAATATATAGCTAAAATCAAACTTTACACAAAGCTATGGTCAAGTAGAAGACACAGAAAAGAAAGATCTTAACAACATAGCATACTATCCACATGAAAAGTTAATTACAAGTTATTGCGAGACACTAAGAAAGAATAACCAACCAACCCCAGTGACTTGGGGAGGTCACTGAAAACACGCAAGGGAAGCAAACTATCAGATAAAACCTGAATGATCAACAGGAATGAGCCAGATAAACATGGTGAGATACTACAAATTCAGGCAGGGAAAATACAAAATGAGCAAAGCACAAAAGGCTGGAGAAATCAAGTCTCATTTCATGAATTGAAAGCAATTTTGTGGAGATGAATTTTTAAAGTATGAGGAAGAAGCAAATAGGAAAGACAATTGATCCATAGGAGCTGAGGAGCAGAGAATTTATCCCAAGATCAAAGGTCTTCTTTCTTAAGCCAGACACAAAAAGACAAATATGCATGCTTTCTCTTACAAGTAGAATCTAGAATTTGGAAAAAATAAAAGATAACCTGAAAGTATTAGAGGGATGACTAGGGAAGAGGAATGGGACCAGGAGAAGGGAAGAGGGGAGGGAATGACAGTGTGGGAAGAAGAGAGGACACCATCAAAGCATGATTTATGCACATAGGGAAATGTCAGTGAAACCCATAATTTGTGCATCTAATATTTGTTAATAATTATAATTTTATAATGTCTGAATTTCTAAAGAAGAGAAATGTCATAATTAGATTTTGGTGGTTAACCCATTACTCTGTTAACTAATGGAAAAGCCATTGGATGGATGACTATTGAAAGAGAATGAATGCAGAATAAAATCAATTTGAAAATTGCTACAACTGAAGACTTGACACTATCCAGATTACTCTAATAAGATTAAAAGTATCATTTTTAAAAAAGAACATCCAAGGACATTAGGCTGTGAGATATTCAGGAATCTCTCATTTCTTCATTGGAAATGCTCCTGGTTGGTGCCTATAGGTTACCTTTCCTATCCACAGCAAGGCTTTGCCAGACCTTAGGATATACCAAATAGAGGTTTATCATTCTTTATATTCCCCAATCACAACAAACTTACCCATTAGCATAATTGCAATTTAAGCTTGCCAAAACTATTAGCAACCACTGTGACCTGAATCTAGAATCTGCATTCCAAGTGTCATTCCTGAAAAAGTTACCATTATGCCCCATGAATTACAGACTGTCTACAAATTATATCATAATTACCAGGCACTACCTTGGTGTAGTCTCATTGCACCTCCCAAGTAATGACAAACAAGTGGGTATGTAAGTAATTCACCTCCTGCTTTATGAGGTGTCTTAATCTGCTTTCTGCTACTCCAACAGAATACCACATACTAGCCTTGTACTTCATAATAAAATTTAAAATTTATTCCTCACAGTTTTGGAGACTAGGACATCAAGACAGCACCATATGACAAGGGAGCTCATCTTTATAACAAAACAACTCCTGTAATAACTAACCCATGATGACTGCATTATTCCATTCATGAGGACCGAGTCCACTTGACATACTTGCCTCTTAAAAGTCCCACTGCCCAATCCTATCACAGTGGCAATTAAATTTCAACATGAGTTTTGGAAGGGACATTTAAGTCACAGTATAAGGCACAGAAGGGATTGAACAGCCCAGGTTCATTGATCACCACTATACACATGTTAGATCAGTTCAGAGGTTGGAAAAATGAGGGTGAGCTCAATTCAGGTAGTGACAGAATATAATTGGAAAAAGCTGACACTATGAGATATGATAGGACTTGACTAATGAGTAGATGTTGAGCAATACACTAAGAAGCGTATTTTTCAATGCGGTATATACTCACAATGGAATATTAATGCACCTTTAAAAAGAATGGAATCCTACCAGGTATGGTGGCACACGCCTATAATCCCAGTGATTCTGGAGGTTGAGGCAGGAGGATTGCTAGCTACAGGCAAGCCTGGGCAATTAGCGAGGCCCTGTTTCAAAATTAAAAAATAGAAAAGTCTGGAGATGTAACTTAGTGGTAAAGCATCCCTGGATCAATCTGCAGTACCATGAAAATAAGTTTTTAAATTTAAAAAAAAAAAAGAACATGAAATCCTGTCATTGCAGCAACACATGTGTGGAACTGGAAGACACTGTGCTAGTGAAATAAGCCAGACACAGAAAAGCAAACACGTAATCCCACCCATTTATGGAAAATAAAAATGTTAGTCCCACAGAAGTAGCAAGTAGAATAGAGCACCGTGTTGCACACCTACAATCCCAGAAGCTCAGGAGGCTGAGGCAAGAGGATCACAAGTTCAAAGCCACTCTCAGCAACTTAGTGAGACCCAGAGCAACTCAGCAAGACCCTGTCTTTAAGTAAAATACAACAAACGGCTGGACATGTGGCTCAATGGTTGAGTGCCCCTGGGTTCAATCCCTAGTACCAAGAAAAAACAAACAATAACAAAAAAGAAACATAAAATAGAAAGGTACAGGAAAAGGAGACAGAAAGGAGACAGAGGTTGTATAATAGGTACAAAAGTACTTCTAATTAAGTGGGAAATTAGTTTCATATTTATAGTACAATAGGCTAACTATATTCTACAACAATTTATTAGACATTTAAAAATAATTAGAGAATAAAAGTCTGAAGTTTTATAACATATAGAAATGATAATATTTGAGAAGATGGAAATACTCATTACCCTGACTTGAACATTATACATTGTATACATGTATTAAATTATAATACTGTACCTATGAGTAAGTACAAATAATATGTCAATTGAAATATTAAGGAAGTACATTTTTAAATAAAAACTTGACCATTATTAATCAGCTTTCTGTTGTTATAACAAATACTTGAGATAGTCAACTTATGAAGAAAAAAATGCTAATTTTGCCCTATAGTGCTAGATATTTCAGTCCATATTCTATTGGTCTCATTGTTTTGGGGCCCATGATCAGGCAAGTCCTCACTGCCACAAGGCAAAGTGAGAGAAAGGGGCTGGATGTCCCTACCCTCCCGAGTGACCTAAGGTCTCCCACCAGGATCTACTTCGTAAAGAGTCAGCCACCTGGGGAGATCCAAGATGGTGGACTAGAGGGTGACTGCATCTCCCATTGCTCCAGAACTCAGGATTCAAGAAGGGTGGTATTGAGAGACTTGGACGAACATTGAGCCACAGGGTGAGTCTCTCCCACCAGGTGAAGCTTGGCCTGGGTGGCAGTCCTGGACAGGGGGCAGCTTCTCAGAGCAGGGCAGGGCAGCAAGAGTCTTCCCCGGGCAGCCCTGCTCTCTCCAGTGGCAGACGCATGATCCACAGTCAGCTACTAGGAGAAAGCCCGCCCAGCGGGAGCTTTTCCACACAGAGCCAACCCCAAGCCCCAGACCCAGTGGGTGGCCATGGCCCACAGGTGGGTTCTGGGACCAAGGCAGGACAGGGAGAGGCTTTCCCTGAGCAGCCTGGCTCCCTCAGGCGGGGACAGGCCCTGTCTACAGCCAACATCAAGGAGCAGGACCACCCAGTGAGAGGATTTCTATGCAGAACCAGCCCCCAGCCCTGGACTAAGTAGTAGGCTAGGAGCAGGTTTCTTCGGAAGCATGGCATTTTCAAGTTCCTCCAAGACTTTAGGTTACTGAAGGCTGGGAGGTGATATACTGGAAATCTACAGGGACACTATAAGACAATAGAGAAAATCTGCATTATCTCACAGTCCCACTGATATCTGACCAATATGAGAAAAAAAGGGAAGAAAATGTCCCAAATAAACCTAGATACTATATCAATAAAACCCAATTATAGCACAGCAGAAGAAATGTCAGAAAGGGAGTTTAGAATGTACAAAATTAAAACAATCAGGGAAGTAAACGAGGAGATGAAAGAGCAAACGCAGGCATTGAAGGAAGAGATGAAAAAGCAAATGCAGGCATTAAAGGATTGCACCAATCAACAGTTAAAAGAGCAAATATTGGAAGCAAAAGATCATTTCGACAAGGAGTTAGAAATACTGAAAAAAAAAAAACAAACAGAAATCCTTGAAATGAAGGAAACAATAAACCAAATTAAAAACTCCATAGAAAGCATAACCAATAAGATAGAACACCTGGAAGACAGAACCTCAGACATTGATGACAAAATATTTAATCTTGAAAACAAAATTGACCAAACAGAGATGTTGGTAAGAAATCATGAACAGAATCTACAAGAATTATGTGATATCATGAAAAGGCCAAATTTAAGAATTATTGGGATTGAGGAAGGCTTAGAGAAACAAACCAAAGGAATGAACAATCTATTCAATGAAATAGTATAAGAAAATTTTCCAAGTCTGAAGAATGAAATGGAAAACCAAGTACAAGAGTCTTATAGGACTCCAAATAGACAAAATTACCACAGACGCACACCAAGGTACATTATTATGAAAATACGTAACATACAAAATAAAGACAGAATTTTAAAGGCTGTGAGAGAAAAGAATCAAATTATATTCAGGGGGAAATCAATAAGAATATCAGCAGATTTTTCAATCCAGACCCTAAAAGCTAGAAAGACCTGGAACAACATTTACCAAGCCCTGAAAGAAAATGGATGCCAACCAGGAATCTTATACCAGCAAACCTTACCTTCAGATTTGACAATGAAATAAAATCCTTCCATGATAAACAAAAGCTAAAAGAATTTACAAAAAGAAAGCTGGCATTGCAGAATATTCTCAGCAAAATATTCCATGAGGAAGAGATGAAAAACAACGATACAAATCAGCAATGGGAGGAACCATCCTAAAGGAATAGCCAAATAAAGGAGAAACCAAATCATGTCAAAAAACAAATATGAGTCAAATGATTGGGAATACAAATCATATTACAATAATAACCCTGAATGTTAATGGCCTGAACTCATCAATCAAAAGACATAGACTGGCAGATTGCATTAAAAAGAAAAATCCAACAATATGCTGCCTGCAAGAAACTCACTCATAGAAAGAGATACCCACAGACTAAAGGTGAAAGAATGGGAAAAAACATACCACGCACACAGACACAGCAGAAAAGCTGGAGTATCCACCCTCATTTCAGATAATGTGGACTTCAAGCCAAAGATGTCAGAAGGGATAAAGAAAGACATTACATACTGCTTAAGGGAAGCATAAATCAGCAAGACATAACAATCATAAATATCTATGCAATGAACATTGGCTCATCCATATATGTCAAACAAATCCTTCTCAATTCCAGAAATCAAATAGACCACAACACAATAATAATAGGCAATTTGAACACACCTCTCTCACCTCTGGATAGATCTTCCAAACAAAAATTAAATAAAGAAACCATAGATCTCAAAAACACAATCAATTTAGACTTAACAGACATATATAGAATATACCACCCAACAAAGTATGAATACATTATCTTCTCAGCACCACATGGATCCTTCTCTAAAATAGACCATATTTTATGCCACAAAGCTACGGTTAGTAAATACAAGAAGATAGAGATACTACCTTGTATTCTATCAGATCATAATGGATTGAAATTAGAAATAAATGACAGGATAAAAAACAGAAAATTCTCCAATACCTGGAGATTAAATAATACACTATTATATGATGAATGGATAACAGAAGACATCAGGCGGGAAATAAAAAAATTCTTAGAAGTAAACGAGAACAAAGACACATCATATCAAAATCTCTGGGACACTATGAAAGCAGTACTTAAAGGAACATTTATTTCATGGAGCGCATTCGATAAAAGAAGAAAAAAATCAACAAGAAAACAACTTAGCACTACAGCTCACAGCCCTAGAAAAAGAAGAGCAGACGAACACCAAAAGGAATAGAAGACAGGAAATAGTTAAAATCAGAGCAGAAATCAACGAAATTGAAACAAAAGAAACAATCAAAAAAATTAACAAAATAAAGAGTTGGTTCTTTGAGAAAATAAACAAAATTGATAAACCCTTAGCCACAATAACAAAGAGAAAGAGAGAGAAAACTCAAATTACTAAAATTCAGAATGAACAAGGAAAGATCTCTACAAACACGAGTGAAACATAATTTGAAACTATTTTGAAAATCTATACTCCAACAAAACAGAAAACCTCGAAGACATCAACAAGTTTCTAGAGACATATGAATTATCTAAACTGAACCGGGAGGACATACACAACTTAAATAAATCAATTTCAAGCAATGAAATAGAAGAGGTCATCAAAAGCCTACCAACAAAGAAAAGTCTGGGACCAGATAGGTTCTCAGTCAAGTTCTATAATACCTTTAAAGAAGAGCTCATTCCAATACTCCTCAAAATATTCCATGATATAGAGGAGGAGGGAACCCTCCTAAACTCATTCTATAAAGCCAGTATCATGCTGATACTTAAACCAGACAGAGACACATCAAGGAAAGGAAATTTCAGACCAATATCCTTAATGAACATCAACGCAAAAATTCTCAACAAAATTTTAGCAAATCGCATACAAAAATATATTACAAAGATAGTGCACCACAATCAAGTGGGTTTATCCCAGGGATGCAAGGTTGGTTCAACATCCAGAAATCAATAAATGTCATTCACCATATCAGCAGACTTAAAGTTAAGAATCACATGATTATTTTGATAGATGCAGAAAAAGTATTCGATAAAATACAGCATCTCTTCATGCTCAAAACACTGGAAAAAATAGGGATAGTGGGAACATTCCTTAACATTGTAAAGGCCATCTATGCTAAGCCCATGGCCAATATCATTCTAAATGGTGAAAAACTGAAAGCATTCCCCCTGAAAACTGGAACAAGGCAGGGATGCCCTCTTTCACTTCTTCTCTTCAACAATGTCCTTGAAACTCTAGCCATAACAATTAGACAGACCAAGGAAATTAAAGGGATAGGAATAGGAAAAGAAGAACTCAAACTATCCCTGTTCACTGATGACATAATTATATATTTAGAGGAACCCAGAAATTGCACCAGAAAACTTTTAGCATACATAAGTGAATTCAGTAAAGTAGCAGGTTACAAGATCAATGCTCATAAATCCAATGCATTTTTATAGATAAGTGTTGAATCTTCGGAAAGAGAAGTTAGGAAAACTACCCCATTCACAATAGCCTCCAAAAAAAAATATTTGGGAATCAATCTAACAAAAGAGGTGAAATACCTCTCTACAAAGAGAACTACAATCACTAAAGAAAGAAATTAAAGAAAATTTTAGAAGATGGAAAGATCTCCCATGTTCTTGGATAGGCAGAATTAATATGGTCAAAATGGCCATACTACCAAAAGTGCTATACAGATTCAATGCAATTCCAATTAAAACGCCAATGATGTACCTTACAGAAATAGAGCAAGCAATTATGAAATTCATATGGAAGAATAAGAAACCCAGAATAGCTAAAGCAATCCTTGGGAGAAAGAGTGAAGCAGGGGTATCGCAATAACAGATCTTGAACTATAATACAAAGCAATATTAACAAAAACAGCATGGTATTGGTACCAAAATAGGTAGATCAATGGTACAGAGTAAAGACATAGACACAAACCCAAATAAATACAATTTTCTCATACTAGAAAAAGGTGCCAAAAACATGCAATGGAGAAAAGATAGCCTCTTCAACAAATGGTGCTGGGAAAACTGTAAATCCATATGCAACTGAATGAAACTAAACCCCTATCTCTCACCCTGCACAAAACCCAACTCAAAATGGATCAAGGACCTCAGAATCAGACCAGAGACCCTGCATCTTATAGAAGAAATTGTAGTTCCAAATCTTCAACATGTCGGCTTAGGATCAGACTTCTTTAACAGGATTTCCATAGCACAAGAAATAAAAGCAAGAATCAACAACTGGGATAGATTCAAACTAAATAGCTTTCTCTCAGCAAAGGAAACTATCAGTAATGTGAAGAAAGAGCCTGCAGAATGGGAGAAAATCTTTGCCACTCATACTTCAGATAGAGCACTAATTTCCAGAATATATAAAGAACTCAAAAAACTCTACACCAAGAATGCAAATAATCCAATCAACAAATGGGCTAAGGAAATGAACAGACACTTCACAGAAGAAGATCTACAAGCAATCAACAGATATATGAAAAAATGTTCAACATCTCTAGTAATAAGAGAAATGCAAATCAAAACTAACCTAAGATTCCATCTCACTCCAATTAGAATGCCAATTATCAAGAACAAGCAACAACAGGTGTTGGCGAGGATGTGGGGAGAAAGGAACACTCATACATTGCTGGTGGGGCTGCAAATTATTGCAACCACTCTGGAAAGCAGTATGGAGATTCCTTAGAAAGCTTGGAATGGAACCACCATTTGACCTAGCTATCCCACTCCTTGGCCTATACTCAAAAGATTTAAAATCAGCATACTACAGAGATATAGCCACATCAATTTTCATAACTTCTCAATTCACAATAGCCAGATTGTGGAACCTACCTAGATGCCCTGCAATTTGATGAATGGAAAAAGGGACCGTGGTATATATATATACAATGGAATATTAGCCATGAAGAATGATAAAATTATGGTATTTGCAGGCAAATGGTTGAAATTGGAGAATATAATGCTAAGTGAAATAAGCCAATCTCAAAAAGTCAAAGGACAAATGATATCACTGTTATGCAGATGATGACACATAATGCGGGGGTGGGAGGGGTTAGTGTTAGGGTTAGGGTTAGGGTTAGGGTTAGGGTTAGTGTTAGGGAGGGGGGCAAGAATGGAGGAAGGAACGACTGTATAGAGGAAAAAGAGGGGTGGGAGGGGTGGGGGAAGGAAAAAAATAACAGAATGAATCAAACAGCATTACCCTATGTAAATTTATGATTACACAAATGGTATGTCTTTTCTCCATGTACAAACAGAGAAACAACATATATCCCATTTGTTCACAATAAAAAAAAGTCACCCATCTCACAATATTTCCATAGGCTGATGACTGCCTCTAACAGTCTGGAGGATATTCCCAGATCCACACTGTAGCAACCATCAATGTAGCTGGAGTCTCACAGTCTCTTTTGTGTTTTTGAAATTCTTCAATGCATTTAAATTCTATCCACATCATCAGTAGCACACTGTTGTCCCTGCAAAGATTATAAGCTCAATTTGGCAGATATGTAATAATGAAGCAAGGGGTGCTTGGGGAAGAGTGGGTTCTGAATTCTTAGAGAGCTCCTGTAAAGGGTATCTGGCTTCAATGTCTGGCTTCAGACTTGAGGCCAACATTCATCATTAGTGAACTGCTTGCATTCAGTCTCAATATTGCCAGATTTTCCAAATTTATCAAGACAACCTGGAAATGCAGATTTTTTTAGTGGAAGTATATGATTTCAAACTTGTGGCACTATAACTAATTCAAATTTTAAAGGTTTTGAGCTAACATTGTGTAGGCCTTAGAAAGCACATTTGCCGGGTATTAGTGGCTTTTAAACTATCAGTCAGTTGTCACCCTGAAGATTAGACAATCTCAAAGGCATTTTCTAGCTCTTTTACAGTGTGGAAAAAGTTAAGATGGCTTTACCTTCAGGAATTTATCTCTTAAGTTATAAAATGCTGTGAGTGTAGCTTAGTAGTACAATTTATTCCTAACATGCATGAGGCCTTGGGTTCAATCCTCATCACCATAACACACACACACACACACACACACACACACACACACACACACACTCACACGCAATTCTGGGCTCTATTGTGGACCAGAGATAAACATAAGTTCACATCAACAGATCGCTCAGTGCCCTTCACATTTCAACAAATTCTTCATCTTTATACATGATTAAATCTCATTCTTGTTTACCTCATAACACAACAAATATAGGACAGTTGGAAATTGCCCGGTAATAGTAAAAGATTAAAGTGGTAATTTCTCAGAATAAACTAGTCACTTCATTTATCTTGACCAAAATTTGAACAGAGTTTAACCATATCAAAAGTTAACATTAACTGGATGCGATGGCCCATGCCTATAATCCCAGAGACTCAGAAGGCTGAGGCAAGAGGAATGCAAGTTCCAGGCCAATCTTGTCAACTTAGTGAGACCCTGTCTCAAAATAAAATATAAAATGACTAGGTATGTAGTTCAGAAGTAGAATGCTCCTGGGTTCAATCCCTGCTTCCTAAGAAAAAAAAAGAAGAAGAAGAAGAAGAATTCATATCATCAGGATATAAAAATTATAAGCAAATAGATTTTTTCTCAATAATGAAATTTGAGAATAACATTCAAGAGTTCTAGTTTTTTAAAGTAATAATTATTTGTTATGCCTCACAAGTTCCTGGGTTAGATGGATAGCTCTAACCTGGGCCAGCATGGCTAATCTCTGTGGTCAGCTGGTGCTGAGGCTGGTGGCTGAATGGTTTAGAATGGCCTCGCTTTTGAGCCTATGTAGAGGGGCTGACTGATCTAAGAAGTCTCAGCTGGAAGACTTGCCTCTACTTCAAGTGATCTGGTTCTTTCACATAGTAGTCATAAGAGAAAGAAGGGACAAATCTTCTTAGACTTCTGAGACTTAGCTCATCCATGTTACACATTAAGTTCTTACAAACATCTGAATTTGTGACTTCAAATCCACCCAAAGGACTTTCTAAATCTCTGATTATGTCATATTTGATAATGTTTCGTTGACCTGACTTTGGACTTATTCCCTCTCTGTGGCATACATCTGCCCTCTGCTACATAAGTATATCAACAGCAAGAATGTACTCCGTGTACACACCTAGGAAGTGTACAAGAATTATGCAATGTTGTGAGCCCACCATTACTGAACAACATTTATTTTTCTCTTCTAAAGCTGGATATGTTTGGTATGAGATATTGAGAAAGTATCTTAGTCCATTTTGTTCTTCTATAAGAGAGTATAGAATGCATGATTTATAATGGCCCATGGAGACAGGGAAGTATCCAAAGTCAGGTCAATGGGACATTTCAAATGTAATGTTATCAAATGTGACATCATCAGAAACAGGGAAATCCAAAATCAAAGGTTGGTGTCTATCAATGCCTCCTTTCTGTGTCATCCCATGACAAAAGGGCAAAGAGAAGTAAAAGAGTCCAAGAGATAAAACTTGCAATCTCAAGCCATTTGTAATCAACATTAATCCACTCATGAGAATGGAGTCCTCATGACCTAAACTCCTTCAGTGGGGATTAAGTTTCCCACACAAGCCTTTAGAAGTACATGTTCGAACCATAGAAGAGGTGACTTTTCTCTGGATTTCAGCTGAGCACAGTCTATATTCTGTTTGGATGCCTTTTCCAATTTATCTGAGATTTTTAACCATTTCATAGATGGTCCTTCTAAGAGCTTTGACACTAGAACTCTTCTGATATATTTAGGTGTCACCCAATACCAACTTCCATTCTTCCTGGTCTTCCTTTTTTTAACTTCTCATGGCTCCTTTCTCTTTATGAGAAAAAAAAGTTTCTTAAATCATTTTCTCTATTTTCCCCTTTATGGTTTAAATGCTATCATCACTTTTCTAAGCATTGGCTCAATATCTTTAAGTGAAGTCCTGAAGAAGATCTAATTTGCTTTGGGTCAGTAGAATGTCTAAAAGTCAAACTTAGTTCTTGCATTTTATGAATGCTCAAGAAGTCAAGCAGAATCCTCCTGAAGACTCTCTCTTCATTAGAGGCGGTCCAATAATGAGAAAGATTAAAGTGGTAATTTTTAAAATAAGCCATTCATTGCTTCTATCTTAGCATACATTCAAATAGAGTTAAGTTTAACTACATTAAAATTTAATGCAATCTGGGTACAACTATGTGCAAATAGATTTTGTCCACTTGTGAAATTTGAGAATGATAATGCAAGGTGTTTTTTAATATCTATAAAATGACATGAATATTTTTGAATTGATCTCTTCTACCTCCTTAGTTCAGACTGTTTGCATATAATCTCCCAAGAATCCCTTATAAAGGAAACAGAAACATTAATTCAACCTCCACTTTGCATGGTATGCTGTTTAATTCTATTTTCCAACTTGTTCAAAATACTGTCTTGGGATAACTAAGTAGCTGTAAAATTATACTTAACTTCATAAGAAGGCAATGAATCTAGCATAGTACTTTTATAACCTATACATCTAAAGCTATTTAGATATGAGTTATCATAAAAGTATAGAGATAACTAGCTAGGAATTTAGTGGTAAACTCTTAAACTATAGATGTATATGAAAACAACTTATCATTTCAACTCCAGCCTAAAGTGCTCAGCACAATTCATAAAGCAATATTGTCACATGATGTTAAAAGAAAAGCCAAGTAACATTTTGGGAGCTTGAATCCTACCATTGTCTACCACTGAACCTACTATTTAGGAAATAATTTTATTGCCTTTTGTCACATGCTGTCACTAAGGTTTTTTTCATCAGATAGTGGTAAATTTCTGTCTGATTATAAGGAGTCAATGAAAAACATCATTTCTTGGAAGTGAAAAGAAAATACACAACACTTAGGAGAAAATATCAATTTGGGTGTTTCTGAGAATATTGGCATTGATAGAAACAGGGTGAGCTGAGGACTGAGGTGACAAATCTCTGGCCAGATGGTCCTCCTCTGCTCTGGAAACCACGTGAGGAAGAACATGGACAAATGTGATTCACTCAGGTGGAGGAAGAACTGAAATGATGCCATGTTTAAAAAATAAAATAAAGACCTCTGAGAGATCACAGTGTATTTAACAAAGAGAAGACTTGAGAAAATTGCAGTAACTCCCTGCAAATGTATGAACAACTGTCATGAAGAGAGATCAGTCTCCTTGTGCTGCTGCAGAACATGAGCCCATAGATGGAAAAGACCTGTTATCAGATGCTTTTCTTTTTGGGGGCTATATAGTGGGTTTATTATTTTTTATTTGTTGTAAATAGTTGTACATGACTATAGAATGCATGTATACATTTTGATAAATCATACACAAATGGAGTGTAATTTCTCATTTTCTGATTGTACATATTGTAGGATCACATCAGTCATGAAGTTATGTATGTACATGAGGTAATAATGTCTGTTTCACTCCACTATCCTTCCTACCCATTCTTTACTCCCCTGTACCTAATATAAAGTAATTCTTTTCTTCCCTAGCCCCTCACTTATTGTGAATTAGCATCCACATATCAGAGAAAACATTCAGTCTTTTGATTTTTGGGGTTTCCCTTAGCATGATATTCTCCATTTATTTACCAGAAAATGCCATAATTTCATTCTTCTTTAAAGCTGAGTAATATTCCATTGTATATGTTTATACCATGTTTTCTTTATTCATTTGTCTGTTGAAGGACTCCTGGGTTGGTTCCATAGTTTAGCTATTATGAGTTGAGCTGCTGTGAACATTGATGTGGCTGCATCACCGTAGTATGCTGATTTTAAGACCTTTGGGTGTAAACCAAGGATTGGGATAACTGGATCAAATGGTGGTTCTACTCCAAGTTTTCTGAGTAATATCCATACTGCTTTCCATAATGGTTTCAACATTTTGCATTCCCACCAGCAAAAAGGTATGAATGTACCTTTTCCCCCGCGTCCCCACCAACATTTATTGTTGTTTGTATTCTAGAAAATTGTCATTCTTACTGGAGTGAGATGAAATCATAGAGTAGTTTTGCTTTGCATTTCTCTAATTGCTAGAGATGTTGAACATTTTTGCCTATATTTTTTGATCAATTATATTTCTTCTTCTGTGAAGCGTCTGTTTAGTTCCTTAGCCCATTTATTGATTGCAGTATTTGGGGTTCTGGTGTTTTTTCTGTTTTGTTTTGTTTTTTCTTTTTGAGTTCTTTATATATCCTAGAAATTAATGCTTTATCTGAGGTGCACGTGGTAAAGATTTTCTCCCAATCTGAAGGCTTTCTCTTCATGTTATTGATTGTTTCTTTTGCAGAAAAGAAGTTTTTTGGTTTGAATCATCCCATTTATTGATTCTTGATTTAACTTCCTGTGCTTTAACTACAGAACACTAAGGAAAGAAGTTGAAGAAGAACTTAGAAGAAGGAAAGCCTCTCATGCTCCTGGATAGGCAGAATTGATATTGTCAAAATGGCCATACTACCACAAGTGTTATACAAATTTAATGCAACTCCTATGACTCAATGACATTCTTCGTAGAACTAGAAAAAGCAATCATGAAATTCATTTGGAAAAATAAGAGACCCAGAATATCCAGAGCAATCTTTAGCAAGAAAAGCTGGAGGCATCACAATACCAGACTCCAAACTATACTACAGAGCAATAATAGCAAAATTGGCATGGTACTGGCACAAAGCAGACACATAGACCAATGGTACAGGAAAGAAGACACAGAGACTAACGCACATAAATACAGTTATCTCATACTAGACAAAGGTGCCAAAAACATTTACTGAAGAAAAAGATAGCCTATTCAACAGATGGTGTAGGGAAAAATGGAAAGTCACGTGTAATAAAATGAAATTAGACTTTTATCTCTCACCCTGCATGAAACTCAACTCAAAGTGGATCAAAGATTTAAGCACTAGAACAGAGTCCCTGTGACTACTAGAAGAAAAAGTAGTCCCAAATCTTCACCATGTCAGCCTAGTATCTGACTTCCTTAATAGATTTTTTTTTTCTGGCTAACAAGAAGGCAAAACCCTTTTACAGTCATAGTTGACCAGAAAGAATGAGTCCCCTTCAAACAATATATAAATATCTCAAAGGTGACCAGCAAAAGGAAATACCACAGAAAGAATCTTAGCATTGGAAAGGTTGAATTTTAATGTTCCTTTGCTTCCTCTAGCCTGAAACCTAATGGTCAAAAAGCATGAGTGTCAAGAATGTGCATCAGGGATACCAGGGTTCTTTTGTTCTCTGTGAAGTTGGGTTTTGCCATTCTTAACCAGTGTCTACTCTTGCCGGTTATCAGACATATTATGTTCAATGAGAGCTTAGGGCCTCGCATGACAACGTATTTTGGATAATGTTGGCCAGTACCTTTATTACTAACACAACCTCTTGAGGATCTTCTCAAAGAATGATTCAGGAATCCAAAGACAAAGACTTGACAGAAGCACCCATGTTTTTCAGGCAGACACTAAAGAGAAAATGAAGCATAGAGTAGCTGTAAGAAGAATGGAAGACACATGGGGAAAATCCTGGTGATCTGAACTTTTTTTAAAAAAAACATTTTTAAAATGTATTTGGCAAAAGCCTTTGAAACATAAGGGGTAAGGACTCTTTTTAATCTTCTGTACTTGAACATGTCAAAGGAAGCCTGACTGGAGGCCAGGCTCTGTGTTCTGGGTCTCTGAATTTAGATCAATAGCATCTGAACTCTAAAGGGATTCTCTCCCCCTTAGTTGTCTCCACTTTTCTGTTTCAGCCCCAACTGACTCCATTATTCTTTACTTCCCCACAATTGGCAGTGCCCTAGAGATGTCCTGGAGATTTTCTCCATTGACCCAGCAAAAAAAAGAAAAATCACTTCTGGGAAGCAAATGATTGTTTTTCAGTGTTAAGTTAGGATTGAGGAAATTCTCTGTGTGGCTTCTTAAGGGGGAGCATTTTCCCTTCTGTGCTGAGAACTTTCAAGCCACTCTGTTTTCTGGTGATTGGGTGACCCTGCTGGTCATTAGAAATTACAGCCATTTCTAATTTAGGCCTCTGCATTTAATTCCAGTTATCAGACTGTTCACTGCCACCTTCCAAAATTTGATTCACCTTTACTTCAATGTGATAGTTTTATGAATACCTGTTGTGCATTAAGTGTCATCTCTATACATTAAGCCCAGATCGTTTGAAACCCCTCCTCATAAAATTAAATCCATAGTCGAGGATAACATCTTTCTTTCTTAACACTCTGTGCTGGTGAGTTTCAATGATTCAGTGGTCTCAGGCTGACAGAGAAGATGACAATTTTTATATTTTCTTTAAAAATAATGCATCAGCAATAAACACGGGGACTGCTACATTTTGAGGCTCAGCTAGCTGCACAAAACATTTGCTTAACTCCTTGGCCCAGTGCTCCCATTGATTGAACATACATAATTACCCAAACATGGCACAAGGTAATCTTTGGCTTGCACAGCCAGAAAGGACTTTAAATAGGGTTAAAAACATCCCACCACTTTAAAAATCAACAGCTTATCCTGTCTGGACCACTCCATCTGTAAAACCATTAGTATTTATCTATTGAATAAGTTTTTATTTAGGGCACCCAGTATGAAAAAGCTTAAAATAGGGTTGGGAAAATAGAGACTGGATAATAAGTCAGAAATGGGAGAAAGCAGCCCCATCTCAGCTGCAACAATATTAAATCTATATATTTTGAGTCTCTCACCTGTTCTTATGTGTTAAATTATTTATTTTGGTGGATCTCGGTTTCTTTTATAGAGTTTCTCATCTATTTCACAGCAAGAGTAAAGTGATAGCATATACCTAATTCCCTAAGTATTATAAAGACTAGCAATATCTCACCTCCTTACTCCACTCTACTCAATAGTTCACTGTAAGCAAAAGCAAACCTTCAAAACAATTGTATTGGATATCTCTGTGGGTTTAACTGCAGCTTACTTTAACCAGGGCAGAGACGAGCAAGCCTCAGTTCATCCTATCAAGTGTGGTTCTTAAATTTCTTTAAAGAAAATAAAGGAAATTCCATTTTCTATAGTCTCAGAGGTCAACATAATAAGAATATGGAGCCTTCGGTCTTAGTGCCAGGTCCTGGTTCAATCCCCAGCATAGTGGTGGGGGGAGGAAGCAGGAGAACAATGTGGCAGAAGAGAAGGTGGAAGATTGAACTCTTACTAGTCTTACCAGCTGTATGGATGTATACATGCCCATGTGCTTCATATATACAACAAATGTCCATACGTTAAATATTAGTGAATGTCACTAATGTGAAAGGTAGAATCACACTGATTACTAGATAAATTTATGGGATTTAAATGAGAGACAACACCTGTTACCTTGTGGTTTTGGACTGTTAAATTTTAGGCATGTACACTGTATCACCTGCCTTTCTTTAGACTTTGCAAACCAAGCTATTATTTATTCTATTTATTCATGCTTTCCCTTGAAAAGTCAATCCTCCCTAGACCCTGAGATATTTTTGTTGTGTGTGTGTGTGTGCATGTGTGCATTTAACTCTGAATTCCCATCTCTGTTTACCTTCATCTTCCTGGCAGTGAAATGCCTCAAATTGAATACAATATCCCAGACTTTTGAAAAATGTCTCCATGAGTTTCTAATGATAACGACCTTGCCTAAGCTTGACATCAGACTGTTTAGAAACCAGTAAATTCACAGTCTTATCCACTTAAAGTCTCATCACACTATCATGTTTTATTTATTGGGATGTCTCTCTTTCTGAAAGTCTCTCTACTTGATATGGTTCTTGTAACATCTTGACCCTTTTGTAGATTTGAATTTATTAATTTTTCTGCTTCTCTGTGTGTTCTCTCTTAATGTTTTCATTTTCCTTGTTGATGTTTTTTTTCTTTTAACTGATCCTTTTCACATTTTCCAATACTTCCATGTCCTTTAAACCTTTAGAAAATATTTGCAAATCTACACTGACTTGTTGGTTCTCTCTGACCCCTTTTCAGCAATGTTTTTTCTTCACAGAGAGCTTGAAACCACTAACCAAAACCAAGGTCAGACTTATAACACACCTCTGATTATAACTAAAGAATAAATGGAGAGTGGGAATGGAAAAAAATATTTTAAGCATCTTAAAAAGTAGTCAGAATGGATTTAAGTTACACATCATGAAAGATAGTACTTCATTCTTCTTGGTGAAATAGTATGGCCCTTTGGCTTTATCTCTTCTTTTTCCATCCCACTTGAAAATATAACTTTCTCCAATTTTACAAAAAGTCAATTATTCAAATATTGTGGAATTTTTCTGGCTAAAAATATTTTTTAAATCCCAGCTCAGTTGCTTTATTTCACAGTTCCTTCCCAGGGGGTGTCAGTGAAAGTTTGCTTAACAACCCATACCTCAACTACCTACTCAGTTCAACCTGGATCGTTGCTAAGCTTCCCAATTACACTTGAATCTTTGGTCTTTCTCTTCTTATGATTAATCCTGATCTTAATGTTGGCCAGGTTTTACACAGTAGTAGCACATGCCTGTGCAGATTAACTCTTGAATCTCAGATTACCTTCATACCTCCCACGCTTTCCAATACCAGGAGAATGGAAAGACACTTGAATCATCCATACTCACTTATACAGACAATTCATCATGGACTCTGTTTGTCATCTCCACAATATTCTTCATATATTTACCGGCATGCCAAGCACCATGACAGAATCATACTGTACAACCAGAATAGAGTGTAGTTGACCCCCTGTACTTTCCAGATGAAGTAAGTTAAGGGGCTTATCAAAGGTAAAAAAAGTTGTATGATGATGTCATTACAATAATATCTTTGTGTATCTTTGTGTACATGTAATGTTTGTGTGTAACAAATGGTATACAAATTTGGACTCTTTCATAGCAACCCTATGAAATAAATATTTTTATTATTTCAAAGAAGATGAGAAAACCAAGGCACAAAGAGGTTAAATGATTCGCTGAAGATCCCATACTGTGAAGTCCAGGCACTTTGGCTCCTAAGACTGTACTCATAATCACTAGGCACTTTCTTTCATGAACATCAAATAGCTAATTTCCCATCATCAAAAAGTAAGGCTGTTCCAGCAGATGCATAAATTGCCTGAGACTGGCTAAGCACACTCTCCATCAACAACACATCTTCCTCACACTGGAAACAATATTCTCTCCACATATTCACCCACAGAGCTTTATTTGAATGTGAACTCCTATATAAGGACAAATAGAAACTCACTCTCTTCCCCTCAGGGAAAAAAGTGAACCAGAAGTTTACAGCAGATTTTTGAAAATCACTACATTCTGTCTGCTCTGCACACGATATGTTTCTATAAGCTCCCTTCTGGCCCTAGTGGGATTCCAGCATTTACAAGGGCAGGATGCAGAGTAAACACCTTTGCACTGAACAGATTTTTTCTGCTCCCCCTATTCACCTGTGGCTGCCTTTTGCTTTTCAAGAGCCTCTGAGATTGAGGCATCAAGCTGGGCCCCTGAGACAAGGCACCAGCAGATGTAAATCACAGTCCTCTACCACTCTGGGGCCTGCCCTTGTCTGGATTTTCTTGAGCCTGTCACACAGTGGCTTCCCCAAAGCACACCTCAGTGCCCACTGGGACCTCCAGAAGAATGACCCTACTATCAGCTGGTAAGAGCACAGAAAACTCAATGAGTCCTCAGTACCTGGAGAGATGCTACAAAGCCCTTAGCACCTGGGATACTCACCGCATCATCTTAGATTTTCATTATGCTGGCAGCTACAGTATTAGAGATATTTGCTCCCAGGAATGTGACAACAAGCACACCAGAGGAATATGTTTCCATGACTTGCCCATTGCCTTAATGAATTTTTGTTTGTAAGTTCTAAGGGAAAAGACTTTTATATTATCTTCCCCTAAGATAATCCAACCAATTTGACAGGAACAACTATTTACACCATGGGAGCACTTACTGGCCCTGAAAAGTCTGAAGTGGTTTGAGATGATTTTGAAGGGATTTTCAGAGATACAGTGCAAAGGCCCTGAAGTGTACTAAAGGAAGCAGATGTCAGGTGTGGAACTGTCTGTCTCTGCACGCCCACCCAAGGAGTCAGGAAAGGCTCTGGCATTTTATTTCCTATAAATGCACCACCTCCATTTATCTTCAAGAGAAGAGGGTGCATTTAAAGGTTGAAAAATCACCCAGCATATGCAGTGTAGGATTGTAGGGAAAACCAAAATAAGTTAAAGATGGATTTATAAAATAATGTAGGGGTATTAGAAAGTGAATGATGGAGTTTCAAGATGGTGGACTAGAGGGTGACTGCATTTCATGTTGCTCCAGGACTCAGGATTCAAGAAGAGGAGGTATTGAGAGACTCAGAACCAACTCAGAGCCACCAGGTGAGTCTCTCCCATTGGGGAGGTGCCCCAGATGGGGGAGTAGTCCTGGAACAAAGGGAAATTTGTGAAGTAGAGTTGCCCCATGAGACCCCCCACTGGAGCAGTGAACTTGGACAACTGGGAGCATTGTACAGGAGGGCCACTCAGTGAGAGGCTTATGAGCAGAGCAAGGGTCCCAGAACCGCAGATAGCTCCTTGGAGGAGGGGCCGCCCAGTGAGACGCTTCAGTGCAGGATGAGGCTCCCTGGCCCAGGAGGTAGATCTGGACCCCTGGGAACATCACAGAAGAGGACTGCCCAGCCCAGGCAGTAGTTCTGGAATGAAGGGAACTTCTAGGAGGGGAGCTGACCAACAAGACTTCCCCACGGGTGAGTCTTCCCCACCAGGTGAGGCTTTCCCACCAGGGTGGTAGAACCAGAGACACAGGCCCAGACCAACCATGCCCCAGCCTGCAGTCTAGTCCCCCTTTTGACTGACCATTGGTCAACATGGGGAGGTGCCTCTGCCCACTAACAGGGAATATACCCAACCTGAAGGCAACCACCCCTAGACGGGCAACTTCCTTGTGGATCACTGCATTGTCAAGGGCCTCCAAGACTTTAGGCTACTGAAGGCTAGGAGGTGAGTTATTGGAAATCTACAGAGACACTATAAGTCAATAGAGAAAATCTGCAATATCTCAGAGTTTCACTACTAGGGGTAGATACCTGACCAATATGAGAAACAAGGGAAGAAAATGTCGCAAACAAACATAGATGCTACATCAATAAAATCCAATGACAGCATGGCAGGAGAAATGTCAGAAAGGGAATTCAGAATGTACATAATTAAAATGATCAGGGAAGCAAATGATGAGATGAAAGAGGAAATGCAGGCTTTGAATGATCACATCACTCAACAGTTAAAAGAGCAAATACAGGAACAAAAGATCATTTCAATAAAGAGTTAGAGATACTAAAAAACAAACAGAAATACTTGAAATGAAGGAAACAATAAACCAAATTAAAACTCCATAGAAAGCATAACCAATAGGATAGAACACCTGGAAGATAGAACCTCAGACATTGAAGACAAAATATTTAATCCTGAAAACAAAATTGACCAAACAGAGAAGATGGCAAGAAATCTTGAACAGAATCTACAAGAATTATGGGATATTATGAAAAGGCCAAGTTTAATAATTATTTGGATTAAAGAAGGCACAGAGGAACAAACCAA